>NC_056733.1:234547542-234700042 GCF_019279795.1 Protopterus annectens | reverse complement strand
TGATTTTATTTTTATGAACTGGCTTTTTCTGCTCACAGTCTTTAACCAATACGTGGTATTTTTGTTTATAATTTTAGTTTTACAGACAGCCCATTCTCTAAGAGTAATAATTCCCTCCAGGGTGTGTGTTAATGTGTGACACCTGTGGCGTCGGGCCTCATAACACCCCTGGGCGGGTGTTAATTACCGCCAATGATTGGTAGTTGATTTTTACGTGCGAGTTACCAGCCCTGACGCACAACCTTCAATGAAGGTATGCCCATTCATGCATGTCTCCACGCAGAAGATGCTGTAGCTGAGAATCGAACCGGACAGCGTCTTACTATGAGGTGACAATGCTACCGCAGCACCACCACCGCCTTTTGGTATATTATCCCAAATTCAGTGCATTAGTTCACACAGCAAACACAAACAAAAATGAACTAGTGAACTAGTGGTAGGTGAATCCATAGTGAGGCACATTGATTCTACTCTCACAAGTCAGGATAAAAGCAGAGTGTCAGTGAGTTGTCTTTCAGAAGCCAACTTAGCTGATGTTAAGGGCCAATAGGATCTTAAACTAGACAAATATAATTATGAAATCAGGGTGGTCCATGTGGGAGTAAATGACATGGCACACAAACCATGTTAGATTCAAAAACATTCTGAATGAACTTCATATAAACAGAAACTCCATCATTCTGAGAAATTTTACTTACCTGATGATTAACTGGGAAACTTGCATCTAAAAATGTGGGTTATATCCAAAACTTCTTAGACTTCATAATCAAGAATTCAGTGGACCAAACTGTCAAAGAACCCACCACTGGACAAAATATTCTTGACCTGCTTCTTGCAAGCATAGAGTATATCTGTCCTATTTCCGTGGTATTCCCTTCACCAGTTATGTCTAGTCACAAACTGGTAACCTTCTCCATCAAAATCCTTAAACCTTCAGATGCAACTATCAGTGAATTCAATGATTTTGGACATAAAAATCTTCTAAAATTCTATGACTAACGCTCCAAATTCACACATACTTGCATTACCTAAGATGTTAATGTGACAAGCGCTTATGTAGATGATTTCTATTCTCAACTGGATAACTGTATTAACTTAGTTGTCCCAGATAGATCAAAACAAAATGAAAATTTAAGAGCATGGCAGCATGGAGGTCTACAAGCATAAATAAACTATATGGTAAAAGAAATAAACTTCTTAAAATATAAAGCAAAACTAAAGTCTCCCAAATCAAGGAAAACATCAAGAAGCGATCAAAGGAATTGAAAAATACCATCAAGAAAACGATGTTATCCCATGAACTCAAAGTAGCATTGGAAGTTAAAGACAACTATATTTTCTTCGGTTACATCAAGAAGATAAGTAATAGCATTCAACATTGCTCAGAAATCTTGGATCCAGTAGATATTGTCAACATACTAGTAAACAAATTCAGTACAAACTTCACCCCAGAGACAACTGTACAAACCCCACATATCCCTGAAGGTCTCCTATCCCCAATTATCACCTAAGAACATTTACTAAAAGTACTTTCTAATACAAAAACTGCATCCTTCATATGACATGATAATATACCCGGCTGCCTAATAATAAGCACTAAATAAACATTGGCAGACCATCTCCTTAATCTGTTCAACCTGACTTAAGCAACTGGCTTTGTCCTCTATGTACCCACCACTGACCCCAGAAATTACAGACTTTTCAGTCTGACGAGGTTCATATACAAAGCCATAGAACATATTATAATGGACCTAATTAGCCTTAATATTAAAAATCTTACCAAACTTGACCCCCAGCCGTTTGACTTTGTGAAGGGTAGATCCTGTGTGATGTATCTGGTAAACATTCTTAGACAGAGTACCACAGGCAGTGGACAGTGGTCATTCTGTCCATGTAGTGTACCTTGACCTCACCAAAGCATTTCATTTTATACCACTTGCCAACATAATAAACAAACTAAATCCACTCCAAATTCACCCCTGTGTAGTTAGATGGATTGCAAACTGGCTTAAGGACAGAACTCCCACAGTGATGATGGTGGGTGCTTCTTCAGAGAGCTTGAAGGTGACTGGTGGAGTTCCTCATGGATCTGTCTTGGGATCTCTGCTTTTCAGCATCTACTTCTGGATATCAAGGATATCAATCAGCTTTGCAGATGATTTTAAACTCAATGTCATCCTCAAATCCTCCTCTGACAAGCAAACACCTCAACGTGAGTTTACATTTGTTAATAACTGCTGTCCTAAAACAGACTAAAATTAAATGCCAAAAATTACAGTATTGTTGCATTCCGTTAACAATCCCTCCCTCCAGCTTACAGTATAGATAACAGCCCACTTCAAAATGAGAATGTAGCGAGAAATCAGTTCCCTTTTGTGGGACTATCATGTTGCAGCAGTAGTTAGAAAGTCCTTTTTACCTTGTACAACTCCTTACAAAAGGTATTTCTTCAAGATCAAAATAGGTCTTTATGTATTCTCCACTGATTAGGCCTATCATAGAATACAATGTCCCCTTTGGGATGTATCTCACTAGACACATAAAGCAACCAAAAAGACCATAGAAGTTCCTAACTAAAAAGATCAATGACTTACAAAACCTGAGCTACCAGGGGAGACTTGGGGCTCTATTCCTGTATTCAGTATCCTATAGAGTCCTTGGGAATGATATATGCTTTGTTTATCAAGCCTTATGGGATCCAATAGTACAAGATCTCTTTTACTTTTATAAATCAAACAGTCTTAAAAATACCAGGAACAGAGACCTAAATCTACTTAAAAAAACTAAATAAACAAATAACAAGACTGACTGGTGGATTTGCTATGCAGCACCTATCCATTCTCTGGAACATACTTCATGCCCAAATTATGCAGTACAATTTATTGTCTTTCTTCAAAAGAGAGCTAGATAATTGGATGACATTCATAATTTTACCCCTGGTATCACTGTCCTACCTCTCCTTGAAAAGGCAGGTAAGACCTAGGGTAGGTACTGACGAGGTATTAACTGTCTCTTGGCTCAGTTGCCTTGCGCATTCTACAGTTCTAAGATTCTGTTCTTTGCTAATGACCATGTTGTTCTTCCTACATACACTAAGGCCTTGTACTATAACAGAACACCAGGCAGTACTGCCTGGATACTCCCATTGATAGAAATCCATTCAGAAGAGTTCAAATAGTTATACCAGTACTGCATTTGAACTTAGCCAAAAAGCTGAGAAGGCAAAAGAGTTCCCAAACAGAAAACCAGTCAGATTTTATACTGGTAATTTACTAAGAAACCCATTATGTACTTTTTTTTTTTATTTAAGGTATGTAGACTTGGCCAACAGTCCCTTTATAAGTACAACCTTAATTAATAAAAGAAAAAGAAAGAAGAGGCAATGCATAGATCCTCTTAAAGAATAGTCACTGTGACAGTAAATCATGACATTTGTGTCCTTTTCCCACCCTTATATTTTTCTCAGTCTACATTAGCAAAACTAATAGCTTCTTACTTTTCCCTGTTTCATTAGCCAAGGCTTGTACCAATGTACACTGATTTAGCACTGTACATGTGTAATGTCCCCAATCTCATTCAGTAATCAAGGAGCCTTAGTCTTCACCACTGACACTGGAGAGGGATGTTCACTTGAAAAAGAAATAGATACACTCAGTATTCCCAGATGCAGACCTCTCTGCATCAAGCACAGTTTCCCTTAAGAGCACACAGGGAACACACTCATCCCAGGGTCTGGGTTTCTCTATCTGTCTTCCTCCATGTCCCCAGTAAGACTCCCCACTGGCACAGCTGTAGGGTTAGGTCCTTAGCCCAGTGTCCAAGACAAATCCTCCAGCACCATCTCTGTGAAACCAGTGCTTCATGTCCCTGCTCCAAGTAGCTGACACACACTCTTTGAGGTTTACTTTTCTCACACACACACACACACACACACACACACACACACACACACACACACACACACACACACACACACACACACACACACATACCTGGGAAAGGCTGGTACAGATTACCTGCTCTACCAACTTTGCCCAGACTATAAGGTAGTTATTACTGCCACTAGAACTCCTGCCATATACTTTAAGGCTCTTATAAGGGTACCTAATTATACTGAGTGAAATTAATATTAATACAAATGGTAATGTTGACCAAACAGCCAGGCTTTCAGGAGTGGCCATTGTTATCACCAAATAAATATATGCAAATACTCTCAAAGCTTAAATATTTTTTCTAAAAGGAATATCCACAATGAGAAGTTTAAATATATTTAATAAAAAATAGTAAAAGAACATGAAAATAATAAATATCTATTTACAGTAAACACCAGTGTTTCAGTCACAGGGAATATTAAAAATAACACAGATGGAAAGTTTCACAGTTATAGAAAAACAGTATTTAGCTAGTCGCACTATCTATTCCTGATTGACTTACTGTTCCCACTTACTGAACAGAGCAAGGCAAGATGGGTGAGTGGTCCTTGTTGTCAGATCCAAGACAGAATACAGAATGCTGCTGAGACTTTCCTCTAATATTAAAACATTATTTCTGTACAGAATGACATAACATACATCTGGTCATCTGACTATGTTTCCTGCACTATCCCCCATCACTAGAAGCTACTAGGGTTTAGCACCTATGTGCTACAATACACAGAGATTGAACTTTGCTCAGATGTGGTGCAACTGCTGGAAGTCATAAAACCATAAAACACTTCCCTTCTTTCTACAGGAGGTACAAGCTATTCTCTAGCACAGACATTGCATTTCTGGCTCCATTCAAATTGTGGGATAACATCTTTATGGCTTAACCCATAAAGTAATTTCATTCAAGAATATTTTGCAAAGTGGATTAAGGTTAAAGTCTTTACTTCCAGTATATGCTGTTACAATGTATACATTTAAACAGTTACAATAATGCATGTACATTTCTTTTCCTTCCAGCAGGGCACACTGTTGATACATTTTAGCACAAGCAAACCTCATAAATACATTTTCAGCGCAAGCATCTGTACAAATCAGTTTGATATATAATGACATATAATTATTTACAAAATTCCAGCTAGCTGTGCTGGCATATGTTAATCCACTACCCTATTTCTCCTGCCATGGCTGGCAGTACCTCTTATTGTCACAACATGCCTGCCTTTTTGCAAAGACTGTTAATTTCAGTGTATGAGCCTCTCCCATTCACTGAAGTTTAACTAAATTTTTATTAGACAATAGGAACATTTCTCCCACTGGTTTAAACTGTCAAGTTTGAGTATTCTATACTTATTATGTTGTGACTCTCAGTGTTGCCTATGGCTGAAGAAGTAAATAAAGAAATAGTCACCAAAGATTTTCACTCTTAGTACTCAGTCTGTATGAGTTATGAGCACAGTGTTTAAAGTTGCCAAAATTATAAAAAAATTTAACCTGGCTATAAAAATCAAAATGTAGAATGCTTTGAGTTCCTTCCAAATGTAGAAAAAAATTAAAGACCATGGAAAAAATTAAGAAAGTTTGAAGTTCTTCCAGAAGGGAATGAAGATTAATGACGCTTATTCAACAGTATAAGAGATTATTTATAGAAAGACTGTTTTACCTATGGGTTTGGGTACTTCTTCTTCATCAGTGCCATCTTCTGAGGTTGAGTCATCCTCTCAACAAGTACTGGAGCTTTAGACATAAATTGCAGAGGAAGGCGATCCTGAGCCTGAGTTACACAGTTTTCTGATGGGAAAGCCGATGGAGTCACTGCTTGAAGATTTCTATTTCGTGCTAAGGAGCAAACCTCATCCAGTCTCTCCTACTACTACAGTAAACAGCAGGAAACTGGCCAATGATATTTATACTGCATCAGCTGAGAAGGCTTAGGAGTACCACTGTGGATTTATCATGTAGATTTCAACTCAAGCCATACCAGCCAAATCCCACAGCAGGATCTGAATGGAGAGATGAATGGGCACTGAATAGAAAAATTATGAAATCAGCAAGAAAAGTAGAGTTGTATTGCTGGAACTGGATTCACCTTCAAGTCCTGATAAGTACCCTCATGCAGTGGACCCTGTTTTTCACAAAATCCCATTAAGACAACACTGATATATAGACTATATTTTATATAGCATATATCATGGAGTGAGGTGGGTTAAAAATAAAAAAAGAGAGCTGAGTGCACAAGTCCCAGGATAAAAAAAATGCTCAATCCTGGTGTGAGCACTGGTGCCAGGGATGGAAAAAATGTCAGTGTAGAATCCTCAAGGAATGGAAGCATTCCTACTATGGGGTTAAGCCAGGCCCAGGGGGAGGATGGCCCTCATTGTAGAAGGAAGTAGTAGTACACAAAAAATTACAAAAAAATTGACATGCTAGAAAAGAGACATAAAGATGACAGAAGGTAAGAAAGAAATTATGTATTGTTACTATTACACAAGAAGCCCAGAATTTCCAGATAGAAGATATTCAGAAAGATTAAGAGAGAAATTAGAGGAACGAAAAATACTTGATAAGAAAAAACTGACAAAGGCTTCAAGTATGAATTTGTTTTCATTAATACAACATATCCATTAAAAACATTACATAGACAAAGAAACTTTGGGCCACCTGTTAAAAGAAGCACCAGAGAAAGTGCAAAAATTTAAAGAACAAAACCCAGAGATTTTTGAAAGGTATAAAAAAGAAACATGGACATGGGAAAGAAAAAGAAATCTGAAGTGGCACAATATTTATGGAAAGGAGAAAACAAAACTAATAAATACAAAAAGTAGCTACAAAGCTATTTGAAAAGAAATACAGGCAAAGATGATTTAAAGAAATAGATACCGAAGTTATGGATTACGTGTGTCCCCAAACTAAGGAAAAAACGGTGGAATGGGAAGCATCTGACAGCTTGCTACATGACGATGCTCTGGCGCCCTCAGTAGGAAACCAGTACCAAAGTTTAGTTGGAGTTGCACAGCAAGGAAAGGAGCAGGAAACAGTGGCAACTCTGATGCAGACAATGTTGTGGAGTGATGGACCAATCAGTTCCCATATAAAAGAGCAACAGATGATTCACGACGCAGCTGAAGAAGATATTCTGGAACTTTCTGTAGAATGCCCACAGGAAATAGAGAGCAAAGAATGTGATCTCACTTTAGAAAGAAATTATCTCAGGAAAGAGTTGTTTGATTTAATTGAGATCAATGAATGAAATAGTTTACAGAAAATAAATAAGAGCCAAAATGTTAGAAGTCTGATAAAACAGATGAACATAGTAATCAAGACTATTAACAGAAGTTCATGTGTTGTAACAAAAATAAATAGGATATATTAACTGCGGTGGTGATGCTGCGGTAGCGTTGTCGCCTCACAGTTAGACGTTGCCCATTCGATTCTCAGTTAGAGTGTCTTCTGTGTGGCGACATGTGTGAACGGGCGTTCCTTCGTTGAGGGTTGTGCTTTAGGCCCAGCAAGCCAGCACGTTAAACTCTACTGCCAATCATTAGCGGACCGGAGTTCCGCTGTGGCGACCCCTAACCGGGAAAAGCCGAAAGACACAAACAAAACAAGCTGTGCAGCCAAATTAATAATAGATAAAATATTACCACAAAAACATAGAGCAATAAGGGAAAAGAAGAAATACATCATGGAGGCATTGAATAGAGAAAACTATATAGCAATTAAGACAAGAAGTGAGTCTGTTAAAAAAAACACAGAAGAGGAACTAGATCAACAAAATACTTAGAAAGACAGATATAGTAAAAGCAACACACAATATCAGAACAGACCAAGATCATACATTATTTCAAATAATAAACTAAAGATATCAGCACTGGCTGAAAAACTTAGAAGATCTGCAAAAAGTAAAAGTATAAAATAAGCAGTTCACTGTTGACCAAAAAAAGTTGAAACACCCCCTCCAAAAAAGAAACAGACACATTTTGGAGAAATATTTATAAAGACCCTGTGGAACATAAAAATGCTGAAAGGATAGTAACATTAAAAGAAACAATAAAGAGTTCAAATGTACAAAATGTGAAGGTCTACTTCACGATGTCGAAAGCCGACAATATTGAAGCTGATATTGTCGGCACCACAACACCGAAAGCACAGAACATCGTGCAGGTAAACAGAAATCTACATAGGGGGAGATTTCCATTTACCTCAATGTAGTGGGGTTTCGGAGTTGTAATATTTAAGTAGGGGGTGTGGGGGGTGCAGGTTGGCATGCTCCCCTGCCTATGCTAGTTAGTTTTTATTTTTGTTTGTTTTTTTTTTAAACATTATTCGATGTTTTACTACATCGATCACTAGAGGTCGATCTTTAGTGATTCCATGTAGTAAGATTTCGATAACGTGATATAGACGCAAATGTGAAATGAGATAAAGTGATGGCAAGAGAAATTGAAACAAAACTAAGCAAAGCTCTTAACTGTAAAATCCCAGGCCTACCTAACTTCTTGTTAAAATATTAACATCTTTACACAAAGATTTAGCCCTGAGTAAAAATTACTTATACTCACATTCCAAACAGAAACTAGCCTGGTTAACAACAGGAAAAATTATACTCCTCTTTAAGAGTGAAGCTGTAAGGCATCCTAAAAACTATAGACCAAGAACTTGCCTTCCGATGGTATGCAAACTATATATTAGAATTGATGCAGACAGAGTTTATAGTCATTTAAAAGAAAACCCATTCATGGCAATAGATCAAAAAGGTAACAAAATAAAGCCATATGGAATGAAGGATCATTTCTTGTTAAATAAAGCCATAATAGAGAATTGCAAAAAGGGAAAGAATCTAAGTATGGTGTGGATAGACTATAAAAAAGCATCAACTATAAACAGCATGCCACATTCATGGGTAAAGGAGTGCTTACAGATGCTTAAGACGCATACTACACTGATCATTTACACTACAGTGACCATGAAACAGTGGCAAACAACTTTACAATTAAACCATGACAAAGGGGAAATTATTATCCCTGGGATAAAAATTCACTGGGGGATATTCCAGTGTGATTCTTTGTCACCTCTGTTGTTTTGTCTTGCCCAAAAACTCGTTAAGCTGTTTACATAACAGATTAGGTCTTGGTTACAATTTTGCTCCCAGAAATTAGCCTTGCTTAAAGATTTCTTATCTGCTTTGTAGATTGTATAGTTAATCAAATGAGGAGTTGCAAGCACGGCTGCAAGTTGTTAAAACTTTCTCAGATGTTATACGATGTGCATCTGGTCTGGATAAACATTCAGAAGCAACATCTGAAGCAAGAAAGTTGCAGCACCTAGAAAATATCAATCTGGGGCAGGAATGGGATGTAAAGGAACTTGAGCTGGAAGGAGTATATAAATATTTAGGAACCGATGAAGGATTGGCAATAAAACATTAACAACTGTGAATAAAACTCCATGAGCAATACTTTAGAAGACTAAAACTAACACTGAAAACAACCTTGACATCTAAGAATAAAGTCCAAGCTATAAACCAATTTGCTCTTCTTGTTCTAAATTACAGGTTTGGTGTGATTGACTGGCCCCAAAAGGCACTGGATAAGTAGGATAGAAAAAAAAAAAGAAAAATGCTTCATGCTTATCAAATGATGTATAAAAATCAATGTATACTAAGACTGTATACTTCACGCTGTGAAGGAGATTTAGGACTCCTTCAAGTTGATTACAGATATAGATCTGCAGTCATGGGACTGCATACATATCTGCTGACCTCATCAGATTTAAACATAGTGAAAGTTTTAAAACATAAGTGAGGATGTCTAAAATGACTTCTATGCTTAGTTTAGTAGAAGCATTCCAGTCAAGTGGGAATGGAAATCAAAACAAAAAAAGAACAAAAATCAGACAGCAACTGAATGTGCCAAAGACAAAAGAAAGAATATAAGGTGAAAGATCAGACAAGAAGGAAAGAAATATTGAAAAGCCATAATCACAGTGGCAAGTATAGAGAACTCCTGGAACAACCTCATGTTGATCAGGATTTGATGCAGAAGTGGTTAAAGAGAGGTGAATTGAAACCAAGGGATGAAAGGTTAATAACGACAGCCCTGGATATGTACACAATGGTGTACAAGGTCCACCGAACACGTGGGAGAAACAAATGAATGTAGGTTTTGTAAAAAAGAATTGGAAACAGTTGCACACCTTGCTGCTGGGTGTGATACACTCATGGCAGAGGGCCTATACAAGGAAAGGCACAATAATCTGGCAAGGCTGTTGCATTGGGGATTGTACAAACACTATAATATAGAAGTAGTTGAAAAGCATTGAAAACATGAACCACAAAGCATTACAGAGAATGATGAAGTGTACATCACATGGAATTATCCATTACCAACAGTTCAAAAATAGATGCAAGAAAACCAGATATATTATTCCATGAAAAAAACACAAAAGTAGCACTGATCATTGAAATTGCTAGACCCAGTGATTACGGTGTCTCATGTACAGAGAGAGACACACACACACACACACACACACACACACACACACACACACACACACACACACACACACAAAGTCATAAAGTATTAGGATTTGCAGGTATAAATGAGAGCAATTTGGAAGAAAGATACCCAGGCAGTTCCAATAATAGTAGGACCAATGGGTCTAATAAAAAGAATCTACAGGTCATATTTAGATACACTACCAATACATGTAACTCCATGTGAATTGCAGAAGGAATGCACTTTGTATGAGCTGTGAATAGCACTTTTGGCTAACATTAAAGATAAAAAAATAGTAATTTCATGAACTTTAATCATACCCTGACTTAAGATTGGGGTCCAGTTCTATCTTGTTATTAGAAACCCAAAAGTCTTGGAGAAATTAAACCAACAAAACATTCCAAGGTACATGCAACTCTAACAAGAAAAAAGAAGCTATTCTCCCAATCTTCAGAGGATGAAGACAATCTTTTTTAATCTAAGTCTTTCCTTTCGATATGTATTATTTAAGCATGGACACATCTCCAGTTTTTAGGCTGTGCACATCAGGATTCAACATTTTATGAAGCCATTAATATTGTTGGTAATAACTGCAGCTGACCTGTATGTGAAATTCCATTTCCTAAAAGAACATTGTCACAACTATCGAAAGTCCCTGAAAAATATTACATACTTGTTCTATTTTTGTAGGAAATTTAAAAGTCTTCTTGCTTTTGTGCTTTTTTATAGATAAACATAAGTGTGCTTCAGGATCGATGAATACTGAGTTTCTTATATTAAACTAATTAAAACAAGCATTTGCATGCAAGATGCTTTTTCATGTATCTGAAATGATCATAGTTATCTTAGTGAACCTGATCTTGTACCCTTCTTTAAGCCTAAACATTTGCACAGAAGGGGGTCCTTCAGTGCTGTATAAACCCATACTAAGTTGCCTGTCCACTATGTGTAAATTATAGAGAGCAAGTTGCTATTGCGTAGTATGTCCTTGTATACCCATGTCTTTTGTCCATACATTAATGTGGTATACCCGTGCTGTATGTTCTCAAACATCAGCTTATCTCTTTTGTAAATGGGTACTGTAGTAGGCTGCCATATTTAGCTTTCAGCCTTATTGGAGAGATGCATATGCAGTTCTTAATAGATTCTCAACTGTAGATTTAATAAGCTTCTTCACATAGCCTGAGATTTTCCTGCATTCTTTAACCTCACATTCAGTGCAGTGATTAAATCTTGTTATTGTTCGAAAAACACTCATTGGTCCTTAAGTGGTTTGATATTTCCAATCTCCTGCCCATATATATTGTATTTACATAATTCATCAAGCGTACCAAAGCACATATGTTTAGGCTTACCACTATTTATAACAATGTTGTTTACCTCTGCCCTTAAGCTGTAAGATATTGTAGGAATTTCTGTAAACTTATTTTCATGATTACTAATATATTTTCTAAGCTTTAGATCATCTGCATAATACAATACAAGTATTTGCTGGGATCTGTATGTCAAACATAAACAGGCTAAAAAGATACAGCCTATGGATTAACCCCTGGGGGACTCCTCGGCTTGATACCATGACATCAGTTTTCAAAGGCTGCCTGCTACTACTTCCTATTAGTCAGCCATTGTTCAGCCCACTATATCAAACAGCCGAAGGACCAAGTTTAGATAACTTATTGGCAAGTAGCTTATAGTATACTGCATCAAAAGCTGAACTTTTGAAAGAGGGTTAAGCAGCTCCTAATCTCTTAGGCACTAGCCCCCCCCAGCTCACAGCAGTAAGCAACTGGAACCATTGATCTGTACTTTCCAACTGAATTTGTAGCTAGCTTGGTTGAAATGGGCATCCTGAAACAATGCAGCTATTTTTCACTAACAAACATATACTATTAAATGATCTACCACAGTAATACTGCTACGTGATTTCATGAGTTATTTTGTTTGTTTCCCATTTTCCTTGTATGCATAAATTTTTGACTTGAAGTCATCATATATTCCCACATTGAGCAGATCATGTTTTTACTAAAGATCAACATGCAATCTATTTCTCTTAAATAGGTTTTTGCTAAATTATAGTCTGCTATCTTTGCTTGATAGAGCTAGTAAAGACTTTACTTCCTGAGTAATTCCAAACTTTAAGGTGCATTTGAGACTGTCAGCACCAGAGTTTGTTTAATTCCAGATGTACTGAGAGCTGCCATGAAAGCAGCTAATAAACAAAACCATCTGCTTTATTCACAGATTGAATTGTTACCTTATTTTACCTGTCGCTACTGTTTTGATTCTGTTCGATGACAAAGTCGTCCTGTTTTTATGCTATGCCAACAAAAACCGCTTATTTTCAAGAAGTTTTGGTATGTCTGCTGTTTAAAATACCCCATCTGCTGAATGCAGAAGGCAAGTGAAACTTCATGTGGAGAACCTGAAGGCCTGATTCCACCTGTTGCTGCTGAATAGGGAGGATAATTATACATGGTGAGTAAAAGGATTTTTTTCCCTTCCTTCTATTTTCCTGATGTTGAACTATGCTGCTACTACTGTGAGGTTCTGGATCCAGTCTCGGGTCAAGGTGAAGTGTTTCTGCGAAGAACCAGGATGTCAATGGGATTACCACAGTGCAAAAGCTGTTGAAGATGATAACTACCATTGCCTAGTGAATGGTAGTAGGTTGACTCCTTCACTCAAGCCTCTCAGCAGCGAGGAAAAGCAGCCAACCAAGAGGACTGGGATTATGTCAGTTGGCTAGAATTTTGGAAATCGCCTAAAGTGGAGCCCCTCTCTGCTTACATGGACATGCCTAGTTTGGACTGTAGTGAATGTGATAAAGTAAGAGAAAGTCTGTTGGAAAGAGCAGGATTTGCTTCCAAAATGTATGCACTTAAGTTTCATAACTGGACTTTCTGTAGGAGCAAAATAGTAAAAGCACAATTGTTTGAACCATTTGTACAGGTGTGATCAGACCCAGAGGGTCTTAACAGTTAGGATAGTATGCTGGAAATACATATTATAAACGTGTTTAAGAGAGCCTTGTTGGCCGTCATTAAGAGGTGAGAGTATCAAGTGGATCTACAAGATGCTGTAATCATTGTTACTCTAGTCAAAATAATATTATGCCATGAAAATCTATTTAAGGAGCCATCTGCTAAAGTAGTAGACAAAACTGTGAGCAATATGAAGGGGACAATGTCTTCTGTTTTATGCTTTAAATATGGCAGGCAGGGGCATATTGCTAAAAACTGTGATGGGGAAATCAACTAGAAACTCCCATACAAGCAACTAAAGAGTCACAAGGAGGTGAAGAGAATATGAAATCAGATTGAGTTACAAACTGGTTGATCAAGACCACATTCTCTTACTATGATAGTGACAAATTAATGAAGTGCTTCATAAAAGTAGATGGGTGAGGGCTACATAAATTACTGGACCCAGACAGCATAAAAGAACAGTATATCTGCAGAAAGAAAACCCTGTCATAAATATCTGTTGAAGTAATTTATACCCATGTGGAGAAAATGCACTACCTGGTTTTGCATGTAGAGGTACAAAGCCAATCTGAGAAGGTCCTGTAGCTGGTAACTGTGATTTCCTATCTCAGCCATGATCTATTTATAGGGAAAGAGTTGACATTTTTAAAGGCCTTTGGAAACATAGGAAGGCAAGAATGTTAATGAATCCTGTAAGCTCAAATTGCTGAAGCAAAAGTAACAATTTACAAGATATAGATACAATCAAAAGCTTAGACAGAGCCAGGGAGGCTATGAGACCTGTTGTAATAGTAGAAGACCCTAGGAAGACTACAGTGTGGATAAACTTATCTAGAGAAGAGGAAGACACCCGCCTCTGCACTGTCGGAACACCTATCAAAGTTAGAGGGCAGTGAGCACCCAGAGATCAGACTATGTCTCCGGAACCCTGGGATGAGATTACAGAAAAGAATAAAAGATGGCACACAATCCAAGAGAGAATATGAGGCTTCAAGTGAGGGGCCACCAAAGAGAGAATCCTTTATAGCACTAGAGTGAGCTTCTGTTCCTCGAGAGAGGAGTGGGAGGCAGAGATTCCCATACCTGCCTTAGTAACAGGGGAAACAGAATCTTTTACCTTCCAAGACACAGAGGAGGAGAAAGAAGGAGAGGTGGAGAGGAGGATGTGTAAGATTTATCTCATGCTGTATGACGATCATCTGTTACTCAAACAGCAGAACACAGTGCATGAGAGATGTACATATTTAATATCCTTGGAAGTAAAAATCTTACACACAATATACTCAGACACCAAAATCTTCAGCAATACACCACAAATGACACCCTTCCAAGGCCATCCATCATATGTCGAGGTTCTAAAGATTAATTTGCCAAAACCTCAAAGTCCTGCAAAACACAACACAAACACAGAGCATACTTGGCAAGTTAAGCTTACCTCCTCATATAACACAAGGTTTCCCAAAGTCACCAGATGCTGAGCCCTTAAGACAGGCATCAACTCCACCAAACATTCTTGTTATAGGTGACTCTGTTGTAAGACATACAGATGTGCCTCTTTCTTATCAGGCTGAGCAAAGAAAGAGTGATTGTTAGTTGCTTGTCATGTGCCAGGATCCATCAGACCATGCATGCACCAAAGTCCTTGAACAACAAGTATCAGAATTGCTCTGTCCTAGTTCATGCCAGTGACAGTGACTTGAGGTGTAGCTGCCTGGACTATATAAAGAGAAACATGATGGAGCTCTCAGACTATGTGTCCAAGACAGGTATGAGCCTAGCACTGAGCAGCATTATACCTTCTCCAAGGATGGTGTCACAATATGAGCAAAAAATAATAGACCTCAATAATTGGCTTAGTTTTTGGTGCCATTTAAAGGGGGTCCAATATTTGTAAGCCTGAGAGGATATGATGGATAGACTGCACTGCTGTGACCTGCATCTGTCCCTTCTAGGGTTTTGATTATTGGCAAAGACAGCAACTGATCAACTTTTGCAGCATCAACAGAATGGTTTGGAGAGATAGGTATATCTCACACAGGATACTGCTGTTCTGGACTAGACTCCATGTCTCAATAAAATAAAGTTTTCCCCTGTCCATATTCAAGCACAACTTGGATCTATGAACGGGAAATAGAAAATTACCCCAGGGCTGCCCCCTGTGCTACTGATGGAAAGAGGCAGCTCCTAAATGCTTTATCCCATGCATGGGTCCCCTCAAATTATGTATGGTATGATCTCAGTTATTTTCATCAGGGGGTAATATATAATCATCAACTTGGGATGTGTAAGGACAATCACTAACCAAATGGGATAGATTAATTTGAGCAGCAAAAGGGAAACTAGCTACGTTTAAAATGGCTCATAAGGGCACCCAGCCTAATACTTACCTATGAACCTATAAAAAGATCGCAGGTTTTCCAACTTCAAAATACATAAATTAAGTTTCAAGAAGGCAGTATAGAAGTATGAAACATGGAGCCATTCCAGAGAGAGAACATATCAGGGAGGTGGGGAAGATTCTCCTGTTGAGCACCTCCAAGGCTGTCCCTGCTTTGAGCTGCTGAATGACCAGGAGTGTAGAGTAGCAAAGGAGAGACAAAGAGGACATTACATGGCAGTTGCTACTGTCCAAGCCCTTTAGTCAAGGGGTCATGAAAATGGCCCACATCCATGTGCTGAGGCCAGGTGCACATAAAACTAAAGTAAACGTCCTGACTAGATTTTATTGACCAGGTGTCCTAAAGGAAATAAAATCCAGAACTATTGTGGTAGTTTTGCTGAGTATCAATGGATAGCTCCTAAACTATCAAGAGCACCCTAATCCCAATGCCTATAAATGAAGTTCTGTTCAAAAGAATTACTATGGATATTGTGGGCCATTAGTCAGGTCCAGCAAACGAACGACGTCAGTATCTTTTGGTAGTAATGGACTACATTACAAGATTTCTTGTAACTTTCCCCTCACAGGAAAGTTAACTCCACAGCAGTAATGAAGGAACTGGTGTTGCTATTTTCCCAGTTAGAGAGATCCTAACAGATTCTACCAAAGATTTCAGGTGAAATATTTTAGAACATTGGTCTCCCACAAATGGATGGTCTAGTGAAATGCTTTATCCAAAAGGTGCCAGGAGGAAGAGGTTCATACCACAAAAATTGGTTTATTGCACAAACCCACAAATAAAATGTGCAGATAAGTGATTTTGTCACAAATACTTAGAGACATCATTGGTCTTGAATGGTTTGCTGAGTTCTCACATGCTGAAACAGATGTGCCCAGGACAGGATGAATCGCTATGTTGAGCTTTTGTCAACTGTTTTGCATAATAATTTTTTTTTATCAGCAATATTCTTTGCAGAAAAAAGGCATAGCCATAGGGTCAGCCTGTGGTTCATTATATGCAAATATTATTATGTTACAATGGGAAAAATGCTTTTTACTTAATAGTAACTATAAGGATTACTGGCATTTATATACAAGGTTTCTTGATGATTTGTGTTTAGTCTGGAGGAAAAAACAGACTGTGATTGCAGAATTTATTCAATATTTGAATAACAACAGATTTTTTTTGCAATTTACATATGAAATAGGGCCAGATTGTATTCATTATCTTAACATTTTGTTAGTTAAAGACTATGAAAAATGTATGTATACCACTGGCATTTATAGAAAGGTTACATATGCAAACATTTTTCTTCACTACTCCAGTGAGCACCCTCTTCACCAAAAGAAAGCAGTGGTGAAGGGACAATTTGTACGCACGGCAAGAATGGTTACCTTGTTTGAAGAATTTTTGGCCAAATATAACAACATTAAGGATATGTTCTTGAGAAGAGGCTACCCAGGGGACTTTGTTGATAATATACTACAAGAAGTGATACAGAAAAGAAGAACTCTGCATTTTGCCCCCATTCTTTCTAAAGGAAACCAGGATGAGAATGTGGTCTGTGATTCCAGTATGGACATGGTTACACCTGTGAAGTCAATACATGCCACCGGTTTGATTACCTCTTTTTTCTAATGATAGTAGTGATATAACAGCTATACTTAAGAAGTGGGCTGTATTGAATGAATATGCTGGGGGTAACAAAAAGTTGGGAGAACGACTGAGTATAGTTTTTAGAAAAGATACCTCATTAAAATCTTTTTTAGAGCAAAGTATTAAAATGCCTGTCCCTATACAAACAAAGGGCATGTTTAAATGTCATAACTGTAAAATCTATGAATATATTGCAGTTGGTGAAAGCTTTATTATTAATGGGAGAAGGATATACAGCCCAACTGCCTAACAAATGGGGTAGTTTATATTGCATTATGCCAGAGCTGTCCGTGCTTTTATGTAGGAAAAACAGAAAGGTTTTTAAAAAACATAGTTTACGAACATTTGACTGATATAAAAACCTGTAATGAAAAAAAATGCTCTGGCTATACATATTAATATTTACCCCAATCATGTTTTTAAATTTCACCAAATACTTGCTCGACACAGCACAGTAAATCAGAAGCCACGAACTGCTGCAGTAAAAAAAATTTTTTTTAAAAAAACCATCCAACAAATAAAGTATAAATTTATCATAGTTGAACAGCATATTGAAAGTGGGAGGGGTTGTCCCTGGTTTATATTACTGTAGAAAAAAGAGCTTGCCTGGCAACTAAGATTAAATGCAGGGTGTGCACCAGGTGTTAATGGTACAACTTCCATCTCCTGTTTGTTAAGACTTAAAGCATATTTTATGTGATGTGTTTTAGATGTTTTTAGATTTTTGTATTTATTTAATGTTTATGAAGGTGATGTTTTTAAGGTTTGGATATAGTGTTTTAAGTAATTTTGTATAAAATGGTAAAGTTTCTTTTTAAATTTTTGGCGGACTCAGTCACATAATTTGTTGCGTGTTTTTAAATGGTAGCCTCATTTTCTGTAGTTATCTTATGAAGTATCTGTATTTGTATTTGTGACAAAAGCACTTATCTGTACATTTTATTTGTAGGTTTGTGTAATAAACAGATTTTTGTGGTGTGAACCTCTTGCTCCTGGCACCTTTTGGATTTATCAGTTTGTATTTTCTTTGTTTGGTTACTAGTGGAATGGTTTAACAGAATCATGAAATCAGTGTTGAGAAAGGTTATAGAAAAATATGGGAAAACTGTCTTCTTTGGTATTTTCAGTCTGAGAGCCTGTTCAAACTGTTGTGTGGAAGGCACCTCAGAGGGCTACTAGATATAGGTAAAGAGATGTTTAAGAGGAAGAGATGCATTTTAAGAGTATGTTAGGCTAAAAACAAGCTCGTGGTCAAATGGCGGGGATCCTATGATTTTAAATGGATGAATTAAATAAGGTGAATGCAAGATAAGACAGACAGGGAAGAGACATACAGAACAAATCTCCAACATAAATGTCTCAAAACCTTGGAGAGAGTCCCGAGTGAGTGTGAGGAGCATAGTGCTTGAGGTAAGGGATTGTGAACAAAAAAAGTGTTAGCCACATCCAAGATGATAGCGGAGATCACCCTTTCAAAACATCATAAATAAGAAGCCCGACAGTTCCTTTTGAGAAACAAAGAGAACACCTCTTATCAAACACCACATAGAAACAATCCTGGAGGAAGGGTTTCCATGTATCCTGTCTCGTGTGTATAAGGTATGGTGTTATATGGTCTGATGCCTTTCTGTTACCTAAGTTGCTTACTTTCCTTCTAGCAGTGACACGTTTTATCAAACCATTCTCTAACTTTTATTCTTGCCATTTTCTGAGACTGATGAGCCAGTGTACAGAAATTCCATATCTATATTTTCTACCTGAGAAATATAAGTGCCTTTCCCTTTCTCATATAATTGTCAATTTTACCTGTATTATTTTTCTGTGATATCCTTACTACAGCCACACTTTGAGATATTTCACCTTCTACCCTCCTTATTTTTTAATGTATTAATTAAGTTTTATGCATGCCTTTTCTCTTTATACTTTTTCCTTAGCCTAAATCAGATATCACTCTGTTTCTTTATCTATGAATGTACTGTCTCTAAATACAATGTAATGATGTTTTGCTTTAAGGGTAGAATGGCAGCAGCCTTCAGTAAATGCGTTATTTTAATTTTGCATTGTTTGATTGCATATTTTGTACTAATTTCATTTACATTTGCATTATATCTTTTGTGTGCTAATTTGAATCTTATTTCCACTGATTCACTTCTCTACGCATTAATGAAGGAGGCTGCTGCTCTCCGTGATGTATATATTACACATTGGCAAGCTTCATCATTTATCTTACCTTGAATAACAGCTAAAAGGTTTGTTAACTTTTCACAAAGAAAGGAAGGAAGTCTGCCTAGTTCCCGTTAAGAGGGACTTGTAATAATTACCAGAACAACATTCTTTTAAAAGTTTCTGATGTAATAAGTCATTTAAGCAACTGCATTTGTGATTTAAGATATTTAGAGTATAGTTTAGCTTCTCCTTCGCTGGTTGCAAGTACGTCTGAACCAACCATGGTTGTTTTTCTGAATCTTAGTCAGAATGCATCTGGAGACTTTTATGCAGATAATGTATATTATGAAAAACAACAGCAACAAAAAACAATGCAGCAGACATATCACATACAAGTCAAGAAGTTGCTCACATCAACATAACAGTCCTCCAAATATTTTACTTTATTTTCTTGAATCCACAAACTACATTTATTGCTGGAAAAGAATAGAAACATCCCTTAGCAGTTAAATCTTTTAATGGAAATAATGCTTCAATAGATATTATGTCTGCATTTTAGGGTAGCTATATACACATATTATACTTTTCACTTCAGAACTAACTAAGAGGACTAGAACTAAGAGGAAAGAAAGAGAAAGGGCTTGTTGTAATTTAATAATTAAAAAAATAACACTTCAGTAGTTAGTATGCCTTCCTCTGATTTAGCCAGGTTTATATTATTTTTCCAGAACTAACCCAAAAGGAAGATAAACTTCCCTTTATAATTTAATTAATTACTGAGGATAATGCATTATTAGACAGTATGCCTGCCTCTTTAATTTAGTCAGGTATATATTATACTTTTTTTCAGAACTAGCAGGAAAGGAATGGCAACTTTCCCTTATTAGTGAACAATTTAGTGAAGATGGCACTAAATCTGGTAGTATACCTATACTAAAGTCTGCATTCTACTTTTTTTGTCTGTGCTTTTTTCGTTCCTGTGGCTAACAATTATTAAACTTCCTTTTTCTCTGACTTCGCAAGTAGTTTTGGATTAAAGGTTGGGATGCCTGCTACTCTGTATTCATTCTCTTGAAATATTGATATTTGGGGATGTATGCTTGCTGATGGAAGCCTATTGTTGCTGGGCTAATCTGACTTAAATGTGAGCATAATTGTGTTCTTTTCCCAGGTGTCCAGCATTATCTACATAATATCTGATCTGTTGCTGTAGTTTTTCCTATCCTGAGTTGATTCAGTTTTTCTTTAAGTACAAGCCCTCAGCTGTACTCAAATGTAATTGTTCTTAGTGGTGGGAAGTCCCCAGAACCACAAGGACAATACCAGTCCGGAGGAGCCATCGTCCAGGCAGCCATGAGGGTTGCTTGTGTCCTGACCAGCATTATGGCTGTGCAGACATGTTTGAATGGCTTAACCTCACTCCCTGGACAGGAGGCTAAGCTACCAGCATCAACACAGGGACCCACAAAGCCCTTCTACTGCACACACATGCTCCAGTATGCTCATTAATGAGGTCTACCACCAGACAGTGTCTTGGCTGGCCAAAAACCTTTCTCCCAGGATGCTTACACAATGCAACCATCCTCTGAGGGGCTGTGGTAGTATGCATCCTGTTCTACCTTGCCTCCCCTTTGATGGGTATAACCATCCTCCTTGCTGCTCCATCAACTGTCTAAGTCACTAATGAAATTCAGTTTGCCTGTGTCATTGTCAAGGCTTTAAAGTGCATATGTCACAGTTTTCAGTGACATGTTTCAAAAGAGCAGTAGTTCAAGAATGCCTTCTGATCTTAGAAAAATGCTCAAGTATACATTCCTTGAATTTGTGATTCTTCATGCCTATGTAGAGGGCTGGACATGCTACATACTTAGTCAACTAAATGGCATTCCTTGTATTCCAAGCTACATACTTGATAAAAGTATTTTTTATGGGGGGAGGGGCTCCAACCACTAGCTCTTATCACACTCTATTGACGAATTCCTGTGGCTTTGCAAATGCCATTCCTGGTCTATTTTGTTCTGTGTAAAGCAAGAACAAACCACAGAACCATTATCCAGGGAACAATTAAGGCCTTTTCAGTTCTTTAGGCCCAACCCTCTCCCCTGGTGGCTGATATGAGCACATGTTTCAAGCCTTACTGGGTGCTTAGCAAGTCCCTGCTTGTTTTGAGGCAATTGACTTGACACTCCCTACTCCCAGGATGGACAAGTTTATATCATCCTCTCTACTCAAGTGTTCCTGCCCAACTTGCTCTAGTAGCTGATCTGCTTTTTTGAACCTGGGTTATTAGGGTCATAGTCAGGGCTTTATACCTGTATGCTATATAACTTGGCTGGAGAAAGTACATTCTTTCTATATTTTATTTGCATTTGTTTATCAGGTTGATCTGGCTGGGCAACAAAACGGTCCTTTTCAGTGAAAGTTAAGGAAGAAAAACTCCATAAATTACAAAAAAAAAAATTATAAAAGTACAGAAATAGTTAAACAGAGATTACACAAACAAAAGCATCAGTACCATAAATCAAAGCTGATTTTATTTAGTTAGTTTTTTCCCAGGGTAGTACACTGATCACAATAGACCATTTGCAGGCACAGCCGATTAACTGCCAAAAATTGCAGTGCATTAGAATTTGCAAAGATAAAGCAATATGAAACAAAAGACAACAACAATACAGCAAGGTATTTAGATTATACAATACTTACTGGAGAAAAAAAAAGACAGGCGATTAGGGAACTTGGTAGACATTTGTTTACAAGCAATATAAAAACTGTCAGTGTTAACTAGCAATTGGGGAGTAGTTGTCTACAGAGTGCAGTAGTTTAGCCTATAGATTTTATTAGAAGCCATAAGTGGTTACAATGCAAAAAGGAAAAGGATTGTGTAGATGAAGGAGAAGTAGAGGGACTTGCATTGGTGCATATAACAACTTTGCTGAGTGGGAAGCAGATAATCTTGAGATAAGAGAGTAAATAAGGGTTTAGGCTCCTAGGCAGTAAGATATTTCCCTGCAGTAATCTTGGTTGGGGGCTATGCTTACAGTGAAATTCCAACAGCCATATGTCTCTGCAGTCCATGTGTCTCCAACCAAATATACCACAGGGAAATGTTTCACTGCCTATGTGCCTGAAACCAGAAAATAACAATAATACAATAAACAGTTAAAATAATAATAAAAATACAGCATATAATGAGAGAAAAAATAGATTGTGTAAATACATCCTAGCTTGTTTATTCCTGTTTGTAACCCTTTAGTTCAAGCATTTTTAAAATCCACATGGAAATGATTTTTGTATAATTTCACAACATAATTTTTATAATCTGAGTAAGAATGACAGTGAGATGTTAAACGATTTGAAGATTAATGACTTGCTGGAGATTAAATTCATTGATAAATGAGGTGGGGTCATGTTCCTAAAGCATACTTACACAGTACTTTTTCGAGGAGAGTAATAATTTTAAATCTATTGACAACAATGCACTCAGCAGGTTGGTAAGCAATATAAAATATGTCTTGAATGATTTGCAATTAGTGCATAATATTTCTAGTTAGCTACCCGAATATTTTATGTGTCTGATCCACTTCTAAAATTGTATGCTACCAGAGCTAAATAAAATATATTTGCACCCCAAATTATACATATTTCCCTTAGGTCACAGATGGGATACAGAGCCTATCATTTTTGAAACAAAAACTTTGAAACCTTTTTTGAAATATATCAGGTTTATTTAAAACAGCTGATACATTTTTGAATGAATTAAGTGTCTGTTTTCAAGGGCAATCACATTCAACCCCTAATAGGGGTCTCCTATACTTGTGGCATTAGTATAGATTCCTTATTTCCAGGTTTACCTATCCAGTATGGAGTAGATTTACTCAGACAACATTTACTTAACTGCAACAACATGTTTAATGATTTTGTTTTGTAATTATCAGTAAACTGCTTGAGCTAGTTCTGGAAAATAATGTTTTCACCTTCACTGAACAAATTTACCATCAGCATGACTGGTGTGGCCATGGGTACTGCTATGGCTGCTACTTTTGCTAATATTGCATTTTCCATTTTGAAAGCTACAATCATTTACAAAACTGATAGTGTGTATGTAGAATTTATAAGTGTCTGCAAGAGATCTCTGGGTGAAATATTTTACTGTGGTTTGGTGATGTTTCAAATTTGCAAGAATTTGTTTTTGTGTTGGGTTGTTCTATGCTTTTTGATAAATTTAAATCAATACACTTATTGCAAAATGTTAATTTTCTTGATTTTATAATTTAATGTGATAGCTGCTTTGGTGGGATGTGTGGATAAAGCTCTGACTGTGGCCTAGGTAATACAAGTTCACTTAACAGCTTGAATGCTTGACATTGAAGGAAGGGAAGAATAGCCGTGCCAATCTTGGGAGGGGAATGTTGGTGGCTCTGGCTAATTATGCCTGCAGCCGTGATAAAAGAGACCTCAAACTGGAGGGCAAAGGCCATTCTAGAGCGGGGAGGTGGGCACTTTAGGGGTGGATGGTGTGAGACATCCAAGTCAGTGATGACAGCCCTTACATGCATGTGTAAGGGAAGGGTCATGCACTATTTTTGATTGTTAGGTGTCTGTATGCCAATGTCTGCACCAAAAGGATGGGAGTTTAGGTACACATAATGTTCTCAGTTGTCAGGATGACAGCAAGGACAAAAAATCAGTAATGTCTGCCAGGATGATGACCCCTCGGGATGGCTATAAATTCAGAGGATACAGGCTCCCCCAACGTCTAGGGAATGAATGGGTAGTGTGGTGCAACATGTTGAGACAGTTTCTTGTCTTTTCAGGATGCAAAATAAACGAAGATAAAGCAAAGGCTATTGTCGTAAACTATGTTCCCACACACAAAGTGGTTCAGCAATACCCATATTTATGGGAACATGATAAGATAAAGTACTTAGGTGTATGTATTATAAAGGATTCTGTTATGACAGCTAAGCATAAGCAGGAAAAGACTAAACAGACAAAAATACCAAAACTGAGAAACTAGAAGCTCTTCGTTATCGATCTAGATGGTAAGGTATAAGCAGTGAAATGTTGTTAGTCTCTTTAGTTTTATATACAGGTCAGGCATATTTTATCAACCAGATGAGAAGTTGTGGATGATAATTAAGTTGATGAATTTATTTAGGATGGTGGGAGGACAAAAGTTAACTGGGATAAGCTGAATCTTCCCAAAGAACAAGGTGATTTCGGACTAGTTGATTTGAAGGGATACTTCAGAGCTGCACAGTTAAGGCTGATATACATAACACAAGTAGGGGTGGAAAAGAATGATGATGAAAAAGGGGAGGAGCTCAAGAAATAGCGAGAGTAACATTTTGGATGCAAGTCCCTAAGGAGAATAAAAGTAATCATACAGAATATTATATTCATAAGCTAGCAGAAGGTATTCTAAACACTAACCCAAATGGAAACGGAAATAACTGCAAGATGGGGTATAGAAAATAAACAAGAAACGAAAAACAAACAATTTGTCCATCGCTGACAGGGGCTACAGGTGCTGACTGAGCTTTCTTTTTTGTGGATAAACTCTTGGCTAGGCTTGTAAGGGCCCCAGGGCCATCCGCCAAGTAACCTCTTATGATCCTATGATCCTAAGAGTGGGCTGGAATTTACTGGAGAAATTTAGCAAAGAAACTGGGGTATTTGGAGTAGACAACTATGGAGGAAATGGTAATACAGTGGTGAGGTCACACAAAAATTTGAGCTGCATGCTGGAGACAACCTTTCCTACCAGGGATTGATAACAGAGTATAGGAAAAGAGAAAGGAATAGGGGAGTGAAAGACCAGCTCTGGTTGAGTTTTTAGTTGAGTCTGGAATAGAAGCTGCTGCTTAAAAAGGGATAATTAGTAGGGCATGTAAAATATTGCATGATAACTATTAAGAATCAATCAGAAGAGGTGCAAAATGATTGACAAAAACAAAACAAAAAAATGGTTCTATATTAGATACTCGAACATTTAAATGTTTGAATCACTAAAGAACGAACTTTAGTGATCGAACACTTATTCGAATATCTATAAAAAAAGATATTTAAAAAAAAAAGAAAAAGTAAAGGGTTTAAGCAGGAGGGCAAGCCCCCATGCACCCCCCACATGGGGGGGCTGTACCCCCCACACACCCCCACTACTTAAATATACCAACTCCTAGATCGCACTTCAGTGCGCCACAGTGTGGAAATGGAAAATTTCCCATTTCCTACACTGTAGTGCGATCTTGGAGTTGGTATATTTAAGTAGCAGGGGGTGTGGGGGTGCATGGGGGCTTGCCCCCCTGCTTACACTCTTTAGTTTTTCTTTTTTTTTTATTTTGTTGTTTTTTTTTAAATTTTTATATATATTCGAACATTTAAGCTTTTGATCACTAAAGTTCATTCTTTAGTGATTCGAACATTTAAATTGTTCAAGTATCTAATATAGACCCCCAAAAAAATATAACAGAAATGCAAGGAGATCTGTCCCAAGTGTTAAGGTAGAGGACCGGCTTAACTTCCTTGTTATTTGTAAAAAATGAAAAATAAAAATACTTACATGTTACAGTATTAAGCAACAATAATCCTTTCGGCTTTTCCCGGTTAAGGGTCACCACAGCGGAACTCCGGTCCGCTAATGATTGGCAGTAGATTTTTACGTACTGGCTTGCCGGGCCTAACGCACAACCTTCAATGAAGGAACGCCTATTCACGCATGTCGCCACACAGAAGACGCTCTAACTGAGAATCGAACGGGCAACGTCTAACTGTGAGGTGACAATAAGCAACAGTAATAAACAATGCAAAACTTCAGATGTTAATTCCTTTTCTATGAAGGTACTGAAGAAGCAATCTCAAACTGGTTTAGTCACTGGAGCAACTCAGCTTTAATTTCTGATAAGCGCTTTCATTCACCAACTGGACTTCATCAGATCAGCTTTTCAATGACAACTTTAATCAATGGAACGCTAATATAAAAAGCAAAGGATAATAAATCATAATTGACAACCTCATAAGTAGTAATCAGTCTATCAACTAAAAGCTAGCCTGATGTAACGCATGTCATTTTTTTTACAATCCAAACTATAGTAAGAAACAGAAAGAATACTAATAAAATAAAGTCCAAATAAGCTGAAGTGCAGAACTAGTAATTAACTCTTAGTCTGTCTCCAGACAGGAACAAGGTGTCATAAATCTCCCAGCAGTGATTTTCTCAATGAGCAGCCATGCACAGGGTGTCTGTATTTCAGAGACAGATGTACAGTGAGCAGGGTCCTTGGCTAGTAATAGTCACCACCACAACCCATGTAGCCAGAGAGCACCAGTCCTCAGCTGCCATTGTATACCCCTCCCACATTATGGGGCTTGTTACAGATATTGATAGTTGACCTGAGGGGGTATCATACTTTCCTGATTGTTTGTATCCACAGTAACCTGTCCTCCTTGTTTGATGTGTCTCTCCTAGTTGTTTGCAAGCACAGAGGCAGCGTCTATGGTCTGTATAAGGGGCCTGTTGATCCCGTTTCCTGTGTCCAACACACACACACATGCACAAACTGTACTCCCCGACCATGGCAGCTTATCCCCACCATCATCACCATAAGATGATGATGATCTATCAACATCAAGTAGTAGCAGTTCATCAGTAGTGGTCCCAGATAAAGACTAATCTGTGAACACAGTAAAGCACAAAACCCTATGTACGTATAAGCCAACACCAGAAACATACATCAAATTTAGATGTACTAGTACTAGTATTTGTAAGCTGAACATTGAAATACATTACCTCATGCAGGGTGAATCACTGATGTTCTTTTATAATCCAAAGCATACAACTTTACTAAGTCTGTCAGTGAGTAATGTGGCAAGGAAGAGTAAATATTCTGTTGCTCAGGTGTACCACTACATACCTGGGGCATCTCCCATGGATATTCTTGGGACATGATGAAGCTCTGCTTCAATGTCAAACATTACGCTGTGGAACTGTGGTGATGTGTCACTGCCTCTCACAGAGGCCAGAAACTCCCACTTCTCTGTCAGAGATGGCTTGACTGATGACTTGCCTCCCATTGACCTACCTTCCCAAGGCCAGGAAGACAGTTCTTTTCTTTACAGTGTGTAATGTCATTGGCCCTGTGACGGGCCATTTCATAAGTATGGTCCTCATCACTTATAGCATTAATGGCCTCCACAAAATCTTTCAAGGCACTGGCTTAGCAGGCCTGTAGGCAACATCCTGCCCAAAGAGCCACTGGCCATGGAGCTGGAGGGCCTGCAGCAGCACCTCATTCTCCTTCTACATGAATTTAATAGAATCATAGAATCATAGGAGGTTACTAGGCTAATGGCCCTGGGGCCCTTACAAGCCTAGACAAGAGTTTATCCCCAAAAAAAGAAACCTCAGTCAGCACCTGTTGCCCCTGTCAATGAGGGAAAAAGGTGGAACCTTTGGTACAAATTTGTGGTTTCCCATCCACTCATTAAGGTTGCACTTGAAGAGAGCAGCGAGGGACTGTTTGACATGTATGGGAAGTCTATTCCAGAGATGGGGCAGCCTCTGGGAGACAAACCTGTCTTTCCAGCAAGTTTTGTTGATGCTGCATATTAGATTTAGGCCTTTTGAGAAGGCAATGTGCGAGGAGTTAGACTTACGGATATGGAGAATCTCTAGTAGGATAGAGTTCGATATTGCCTTGTAGGCGAGACACAGGTCACCTCTGAGCAATCTGTTTGATACCAAGTACAGCGATAGTGATCTGAGCCTGTCCACATTGGACAGGTGTTGGAGGCAATGGATTCTCTTTGTGAGGTATTTCTGTGGCCTTTCCAGTTTGTGCAGGTGTTTGGAGAGGTACATACCAAATGGGGCAATATACTCATTTATAGGCCTAATGAGGGAGGAGTACAGAGAGGTAATAACCTCCTTCTTTCTGGATGCAATCCTTTTACTTATGAGATGAACCAAGTAAAAGGCTTTTCTGACCACTGTTGCTACATGATGGTCGAATGTGAGATTGTTTCAACCTGAGCTGGTTTGGCGTGTGGCTTTCTTAGCATAGTCACTGTTCCTTCACTTAGTCTTAGCAGACATGGTTCTGTTGGCATGGAAAACAAGCATTAGCATGGTGGTAATGACTATATTCCCTCCTGTGTGTATATCATGCTAGTGGTGTGTCTGAAACTAATACTTGTGTATCAAGACAGTTTATATGATGTCAGGCCCATAACAATATTGACAACATTTACCCCACTCCCAAAATTCTAGGAGTTCCAGTCACCACAATGGCATGGTTGTCTCCGCTCATTGATAAACACATGTGCACATGTGCTTTATAAGCTGTAGACAGGGAAAATGCATGGCATCAAGTTCTATTACAAGACAGATCCACATTTCTTGACATATACTCCTGCTAATTGTTGGTTGATGTGTTTCTTATTTGGCTCAATATTCTTTCAACACAACACTATCATAACCTTCTAATTCTACTCTTCCTCCCCCAGTTCAAGATTATTTCACTCAGATCTGGGTGTTTTGCCACAGTGATCATGCATATGAGAGCTATCTTCTAGAATGTTTCTGAATACCTAAAGCTTCTCATTAAATCAAAAGGCATAACACTGCGGATGATTCAATGTCTATGAAGGTAATGAAGAATAGACTGGGATAGGGAAAGTGAATAGGGATTTATTTTTGTGTACCTTCCAGACTCAATGTTTGACAGCTGGATTTGCAGTAGGGCAAAAAGCATACTTCTGTAAGAGCATATGCCATATATGTCAACACTGGATACTATAACAGAGTTTATCTGAAACCATCCAGTGCTGTTTTGTGATTTATTTATAACTGGTAGAAGAAGCTTTATTTTGATTTATATTTTATTTTTTACCTCTGATTTTCACTGTTTGCTGGAAGAAATGGATAGATTGTAGGCAGGTACACTTTAGTCCTCCACAGGGGCCTAGCAGCCTATAAATTCATACATATTGTAAATAAGACACTCCATAGTTTATCTGAAACTATCCATTGCTTTTTTTTATTGTGTAACTGCATGATAGGAGAAGCCTTATTTTGATTTCTATTTTATTTTTACATCTGCCACAAGGGGCTTAGTTAGTTATAACGAGCTGTGACTATGAAATGATACTGAGCAGGCTACTGCATGAGTTTTCATACAATGTAAAAAAGCAAGCATTTAGTACAACTGGCATGGTAGGTCAGAATAACTACTTTATAAATTACTTCCCTTTGTACAAGGTAAATTCAGTGTAATTAATTTAATATTTATTTGCACACTGATCTCATCACACAATTTGATTTAAATTATTAGTTTTAATTTCGGTGTATCCTGAGGCAATGTCAAAACAACAAAATCCACTCAAGACAAACTCAAGATTCTGCTGCTTAATGCTAGGAGTCTAAATATGAAACTGCACTTCCTGGAAGCACTACTCACCTTGAAAGATGCTGACTTCTGTGCAGTCACTGAAACATGGTTCAAGGCCGTGAAGAGCACCTCCGGCCATGCAAAGTTGCAATGCCTTCCACATGTTCAAACCTCAAAATGAGCATGAAAGAACCAAAGGTGCAGGTGTATCCATCTTCATTAAAGGCAAGTACACTTCAAGACTGATCAAACAGTACGACTGTCTTGAACTACTCCATGTTCAATTAACTATAGGCAAAATAGCTTACCACATCATTGCTAGCTATAGGTCCCCCCCCATGAACCAAGAAAAGTACACTGCCTACCTGGACTTACTGGAGTCACTCATCATACAACCTAACACCTTAGTCATGGGAGATTTCAACTATCCTTCCATCGACTGGGTGACATACATGAGCATGAACATGCTTGCTCAGAGGTCCCTTTGTCAATACAAATACTCTGGAACAGATATAAAAAACAATAAATAACTAGCCAAAAATTCAAGAAAACTCTTGAGCCTCAGCATACAAGCTGCAAGGAGTAAAACAGTAAGATAATATATGTAATATGTATATAAAAGGAAAAAAACACATGATCAAAAAAACAATAAAACAATTATTAAATTAGGTACTTCCAATTACATTCTTTGTTCATACCCAAAGGTATTAAAGTGCCATACTTTAAAATGTAGATGCATTCCTTATACAATAATTTATTTTTAGTTAGCACTTTTTCTACATACCTAACTACCACCTGTTCAAGGATAGTACCCTTTAAGCCTGAACAATTTCCCTGGTGGTATAGTTTAAAATGCAAAGCAATAGGACTATCAAGCCTCTGCTTTCTGATGTCTCTAATATGTTCCTGTAACCTAAGCTTAAAAGCTCTTTTACTTTCATCCACATAAAAAAAGTTACAAGGACATTTAAAGGCATATATAATACCCTCAGTGTTTCAAGTAAACCTGTCCACTGTCTAAAATTTAACATCATTAATCTTTGAACAAGAACAAACAATAAACTGACAAATAGAACAACCACCACAAGGAAAAGTACCTACTGAGGAAGGGTGTCTTTGTATAGGCAAGGTAGGAGACTGAAAACTATTGTGCACCAACATGTCACCCACACTCCTACCTCATTTATAGGAAATAATTGGAAACGTGTACAATATGGAAGAAAGTTCATGATTCCTCAACAACAACAAAAAAAACAATAGTATCTAACAAGGTCAATCAACTCTTCACTAAACACACTATAGGTTGTGACAAAGTATATTTTCCTTTTGTCTGTTGTATCATCACCAATGGACCATCTATTGTTGGTAATTAGTTTAACATCACAATTTGGATATATATATTATCATTGTTTTGTTCACCCATAGCTTTCTGCAAAGAAACTTCAATTAAATTCTTTGCATACCCCCTGGATGAAAACATTCTAACAGTCCTTCTATCTTCCAAACAAAGGATCGATGATACTAATGAAAGCCAGTAACCAAAAATGTATCACCACAAACCAAGTTGGAAGCACTAACTCCGTTTAATGAAATAAAGAAAGCAATCTACATTTAACGCATAGCACACACAAAAAACGTTTTCGTCTTCAACTTCATCAGATGGCTAAAACAACCCACACTTCCCATTTAAATACAACTTCATCCCATCAAACATCCAATAAGAAAACAGAAGTAATTAATAGGTAACAAATGCTCTTCTAAAAAAATAAATCTAAATAAATATGTGTATATGTGTGTATAAAACACTAAAATTCATGAATTTCACCAGTATTAAAACAATAAATTACATTTCCCATAAATGTTCTACCCTTGACATAAATATCTAAGTATTAAAAAACATTTAAAAACCACTAATAAAATTGATCCAAAACATAAAATAATAAAGTGATCTTGGGCTCCCTCTTGTGTCATAAAAATTGTTCAATGGTATGTTTGTGTAAGTATATATAATTAATCAAAAAATGATAAACACATAGTTAAAAAACAATTACAGTTTGGCAGATCTTAATTTCAATACTGGCACTAAGGAAATCATATCATTTAGGCCTGGAGATCTATTAGCTTCCAAAATTAGCTGCCAGTATAGCTCTCTATACTCAACCAGGGTCTCCCACATGCCACCCCTCGGATCCAAGGGAACTACCTCAAGTACAAAAAACTGAAATCCTTTTGTTTTGCATGCCAAACTATGTTTATACAATGCATTGTTTTCACATTTGTTCCTAATATCATAAAGATGCTCGTAAATTCTCTGTTTTAATTTTCTCTCAGATTTACCTACGTAAAAGGATTCACATTCCTTACAGGTAACTAAATGTATAATCCCCTTGGTATCACAATTAACATAGGTGTGTAACAATACATTTCTTCTCCTAGCTTCCAAATAATAGGAGTCACCAGTTTTAAGGTAGGCACAATAATTACACCTACCGCATTTGTACAACCCTTTCTTCACCCTAGTGGACTTTCCTTCCTTAAATTTGTTGGTGCCGTTAAATGTAGATTGCTTTCTTTATTTCATTAAACGGAGTTAGTGCTTCCAACTTGGTTTGTGGTGATACATTTTTGGTTACAGTCCTTCTAGCTTCTTTAAAAAATCTAATTCATTATTACATAATCTACGTAAGTGTAAAATTTCTCCATATGGCAGAGAACAACAATCGTTCTTATTTCTCCATTACTACACCCTGAAATTTAACATCCAAATAAACAACTTCTTCCCCACATTGCAGACCACCAAAAAACAAATTAAATCTATTAATCTGTAGAGAATCCACAAAATTAGCTGCTTGGCCATATCCATCCTAACAAACAAAAATCAAATCATTAATATACCTAAAATAATACATCACATTATTTTCTCATAAATTTATGTTTGTATAAACACTCTATTTCAAACAATGCCATCAACAGATTGGCATACATGGGGCAAACAGTGCCCCCATGGCTGTACTCTGAGGCTGGTGGTAGACCTCATTAACAAATACAAAAAAAAATATTCACAAGACAAAAATGAAATAATCAGTTACATAACTAGAAAGGGGACTATCACCCAAAAAATACTGAACTGCTTGAATACCATGAGCATGTTTGATAATAGGGTACTTACGTATTATCGCAACCAGATTTTCGCAGGAAAACCGTTTGCTTCCCGCTCATTGAATCAGTTTGTGAATGTTGTAAAAAAGTAATATAATGTGTTCTCTTTAGCACTTTAGTTTGTTTGGTGCATTGTTATCAATACAAATTGAAAGATGTCCTGTTTTTATGTACGCACTTTACTGCCAGCATCTCACTTATTGGAAGTTGCATATTGCACTACGAATTGTAATTGCTGACAATTTACAACCACACAGAAAGACCAAACCAGCGAATGAGCACTCCACAACGTTACAGCACTAAGAAAATCAATAATCAGTGTGAAGTACAATATGTATTTATCAGAACATGCCACCATCCCTAAACTAAACAAAACAAAACTTCTTCTGTGAAAAACACCCCCCAGAATCGGCTGTACACATAATCCGGTCTCCCTTTTGAAAACCATTACTTATTACAACTCTCTCATTGAAAGGGTTATTTTCAAAGATGTTTACAAATTGTGAGAAAAACTGTTTACCAAGAGCATGATTCCTGTGTCTGTGTTTTCCGTCTCAGGATTCCTTCCACATACTGAAAAAAATTATTTCGTCAATAAGAGAGCAACCATGACAATTTCATCATGCTTTTGTAATGTACCCATAACAGGAAGAGAAATTTTTCAATTTTTTTTCTTCCTGAAGATAATCCAAAGTTATTCTTTGTCAATAAAGACTTAAAATGACACTTTACTGTGTTTCCTGCAGTTGTTTTGATTCCATGATACGAATTTCGCAACTGCGAAAATCTGGTTGCGATAATACGTAAGTACCCAGGATAGTATAAAGATTTCTGACATCCAAAGTCACCCAAAACATGCCAGTGGTCCACTTTAACCGTGATTTTAGATTAAAAAAATCAGAAGTATCCCTAATATATGATGGGAGCTTAGTGACAAACAGATAGGTTCATAGGTTCATAGGTTCATACTAGGCTATCTTCCCTAGGGCATTTATAAGCCTAGCCAGAGTGTGTTTGGCTTTCAACACCCATTTTAAATTAATTTTGCTATGCCCTTTTTCGAGGTTAGTATACTGTGCCTCTGTCTAACAGTGACACAGAAGTGATACCCGGGGTAAACCTACGATCTCCCATCCACTCATCAAGATTCCTCTTGAAGAGTGTCAATGAGGGACTCTGCCTAACCTGGACTGGGATTTTATTCCAGAGTGAAGGGAGCCTCTGGGTTATGAATCTGTCCCTCCAGCATGTCCTATTTATTTCAGTGCTGAGGTTCAAGTCTCTCGAGCACATAGCTCGATGGGATTTGGATTTTCTGAGGTGCAGCATGTCCATTAATTCTGGGTTGGACATGGCTTTATACATCAGTCACAGATTGCCTCTGAGCAGGCGGTATGCCACTGAGTAGAGCTGGAGTTTTTTTAACCGGGCAGCATATGGCATCTGTTTGAGCCCTTTGATCCTCTTGGTGAGGTACTTTTGGGGTCTTTCCAGTTGCTGCAGGTGTCTGGTAAGGTACATCCCAAAAGGGGCATTGTACTCAATTATGGGCCTGATGAGGGATGAGTAAAGAGACACGATGACCTCCCCTGATCTAGATGTGAATCCCTTCATGATTAGGTGGGCTATATAAAATGTTTTTTCTAACCACTTTGGCCACGTGGTTGTCAAATGAGAGATTGCTATCAACTTGGGTCCCCAGGTCCCTAATTACTTCTTCTGTACTTAATGTATTACCACCTATGTGGTAATTTGTGGGCACTTTGTTTTTGCCAAAGGGGATGACTATACACTTTTTGATGTTTAGCTTGAGGCCATGGCTCTGTAAGTATTCATTTAGCAAGAGTGCAATATTGTATAAAAATACTTACAAGTTGATACAATACGACGACCAGGGTAGTTGGAGAGTCTTTTATGTACCTTTGGTAAGCAGTAAATAAATAGCAATACTGCAACCTTCAACAGTAAATCTTTTTTCTAAATCCTCTTTTGTAAAGTAGCCTAATCTGTACCCTTTGTCCAACAAATTCTTATATTGTACCATAGCTTCCAAATACACTTGCATATTAGTTTTTTTCATAAACGGTACACTCCCTTAAATGGTAGACACATTTGCAAATACTGTCTATAATGCATAACAACAATTTTGTTGCCTTTATCTGCAGGTGTAAAAAAATTATTCACATCCATCACACATGTCCTTTAAAGCACACCATTCAACCTTTGTTAAATTATATTGAATTAAATGTTTTTTGACTCATAAACTGTTTAAAAGCCTTTTCCACCGCATAATTAAACATTGCTGAAAACTGTTGAATACCTTCATTGCTAAATGGTGGCACAAAACAACTTCTATATTTAATATTAGATGTATTAAATAAACAATATGCATTTGCTTCAGACACATCTGACATACTTGACATACAATAATAAAAACAATCTTCCATACTCTCGTCAGAAATGTCCTGTGTAGTTTCTAACTCATTAAGGACACCACCGATATCATAGCTAGTCACATTCTATTTGGAAGAAAAAAGGCAAAAGGATAATAAGTGCAATTTGTGAATCAGGCAAAAATGTCACATTTTAGAACTCGCAAGCACAGCAAAACAGTGGGAACAAACTTTAAGCCAAAATTTAAAACAGCTAACTGTTCATTATTCAGTTCAAGTCCAGATAAATTAATCACCATAGAGATGGTGTTAACATCTTCCATAATAGAAAGTTTATTGTTATATTGCAATAAACTATTGATATCTGACTTTCTTGAAATTATATTGTGACTGTCCATCATTTGCTGAGGTACCATTGTATCCATTAATGTTCCTCCCCCATTTTACTATTGCTGTAATGTGGTTGCTTACCCTTGCCCTGAAAGTTCCAAAATTTCTGTATATGACATGCTGGTTCTTGTGCTGGTAGAAGAGAGGGAAAGGCATGTTCATTGCTCTCCCACTCTGTTGTGTAGCCAGTTCCTTCCAAAGAAGCAAAATAAATCACCTGTTGCTTCTTAGAATCCTCGTCATGATGTATATGAATGCCAGGTCGACAAGCCTTTTGATTGGTCTTCTAGATAAAGGCTCTCTCCACTAGGTCTTATTCAAAAGATTTACATTTTTCATTAATTTCCCCCAATAAATTCTTCAAATGAGAAGCACTTAGCTGTATGGTTAACTCAGAACAAAGAGCATGTGTTTCATTTCATCTTTTAGTTTATGTTGCTTAAGAAGATCCCATTCTACCAAAATATTGATCCATTCCACTAAGCACAGATATGCGGCAGCTATCCACTGCATTTGAAACCTCTTTTCCTCTTCACTGGACAAATCAAATGGGTACTTGGACTTTTAAAGGTTCTCAAACCTCTTGGGGCCACATCTAGTGCAAGATATCATTTTAAGCTGAGAACATTAAAGCGCACATTATTCTCTTTGTACATCAAATGCTCCAGTTTTTCATATACTTCTTGCATTTCTACAGAAGGAATGACCTTGTTTCACTGACCCACCAACTGAAACAGATTAACCTTTCTCTTGTTCATTTCTTCCTAATACCACTCCCATAATTTAGGCAATATATCCCATTCCAAGAACCATTACAATCACCAGGGTGTTAGATATAGTTTTCCATAGCGCATTGTGAAGAATCTACCCATTCTTTATGAAACACATGGGGTATATTACAGGATGGATCAGTACCCATAAAATGCAAACACAACGAAAAACAACATAAATATAAAAACAATGAATAATTGGCCAAAAATTCAAGAAAAGCTTTAAAAAAACTCCAGCATCTCAGCATCTCAGCATACAAGCCTTCAAGGAGTAAAGTAGAAAGATAATAATGGTAATATATATATATATATTCACTTTAGACCATCAACAGCCCATAACATTGAAATTCAAAACATTGAGACCAAAATCTTGAAAATTCAAAACACTGAAAACTCAAAACATTGAATGCCATAACATTGAAAAAAACATGGGAAAACAGGAAAAACATAGCAAATAGGAAAACAACATGTGCTATATTCCAGCACAACTATATATAGAAACAAATAAAAAACAAACCATATTACACTTCTCCAAATATAACAGGGGGCAACCCCCCCCCCGGTGGCTCATTTCCCTGTGAAAGGAATTCGGCAGTTCTTTGCTTCGATTAACTGGAGTTTCAGTCGATGAAGCTCTGGTGAGTAAATGTCGGTGAATTGTACTTTCTTTATTGAAAGTAGATCCATATATATACATATATATATATATATATATATATATATATATATATATATATATATATATATATATATATATATATATATATTTATATATATATATATATATATATATATATATATATATATATATATATATATATATATATATATATATGGTTTACCATCAAAATATCGATCGCACATCGACGAATGTGCATACTGTCTACACCTTTATGCAAAATCTGTAATGTCGATTTTTCAGAATGTTACAAATACACTGAACATCGACATTTCCGACTGTTCTATGCCTAAAAACAAGTGCTAACATGGGTAAAAAAAAAGAGGTAGAGAATGTCGGTGTTCGACATTTTCAACAGTTGCAGTTCAGAGTTTGCGTTAGTGATGTTGACAATGTGCAATCGACATTTTGATGGTAAACCTATACATATATATATATATATATATATATATATATATATATATATATATATATATATATATATATATATATATATATATTGGCTAAGTTTCATTTAAAGGGAATCCAGTGTCTGTCCACCTGAGATGACATGCTCGACAAGCCACGCTGCTTCACTAGAGACGGCTTGAACCTGTCACCCTTAGGCTTTTGAATAATGGCCAAGGCTCTTGCCACCCCCATAGTGCCTTTTTTAGGCAAGGCTCAAAAGACAAACCCACTGCCATAAATAGCACAAGTAAAAAACTGAGGGTAATGCTACTCAATGCCATAAGTCTAAACCTCAAAATGCATGCACTCGAGGCACTCCTCAGTATGAAGAAAATCGATATATGTGCAGTAACAGAAACCTGGTTTAAGGCTCCAGAGAGCACCCCAGCACTACCAGGCTACAACTCATACCATACATTTCGGCCACAGAACCCAAACCGAAATACAAAAGGCAGGGGTGTATCCATATTCATCAAGGATACCCACATCTCCAGGTTAGTGGCACAACACGATGCTTCAGAGACCATCCACGTGCAACTAACAATGGGCAAAACTGCAATTCAAATTGTAGCTTGCTACAGATCACCCACCATGTCCCAGGACCCCCATTCCGTGTTTCTGGAAACACTGGGAAACATAAAGGTCCTACCAAACACCCTAATATTGAGTGATTTCAATTACCCAAACATTAACTGGGAGAACTACTCAAGTATTAACTCCCTTGCCCAACATTTCCTAGAATTTATAAACTCAAATGCCCTGGTTCAACTGGTCAACACTCCCACCAGAGGTTACAACATATTGGACCTGGTCATCACCAACATGGGCGACTGGTGTTCCACACCAGAGGTCAACCCCTCGCTGGTTAGATCTGACCATAAACAAATCACTTTGGATATCCACATTCCACCCCTACTACCGGACAAGAAAACCACCATGAAAAACTTTTCAAAAGCAAACTTCACATTACTTAAGACTGAGGTGGAAAGTTTCAAAGCAGCCATGCTGAAGGATAATGCTATCGAAGCTACAAAATCCTTTACTGATGCATTCTATGGGCACCTACAAGAATGCATGGATCATGCCATCCCAAGCAAAACCAAGACTCACTCCTCCAAGAAAAGGAAATCAGTCTAGTGGACTCCTGCCATAAACAAGCTATACAATAGAAGGAGGAAACTAGTACAGAAAAGAGTAAAATCCCAAGAAGGGAAGACATTCCTGATCAGTATCAGCAAGAAACTACGATCCCTCATAAAATCATCCAAGGCGAGCTTTGAAAGAAAAATTGCCATGGACTCCAAAGATAACCACAAGGCATTCTTTAGCTATGCCAAGAATCTAAGTGGCAATGCTCAGATCTGCTCAGAGTTAGTGTAGAATGGCACAAAATACATTGAACTGACTGATATCGCCAACATCCTGGCAGACATGTTCAGCGCAGACTTCACCCCCCTCTCACCCCCAAAAGGGCCCATAACCATACCAGAAGAATGTAGAAGAATGTAGAGTCCCTGAAATCACAGACACTCAGGTTAAAACAGCCCTCTCCAAAGCCAAAAACACAGCATCAATGGGACCGGATGGTGTCCCAGACTGCATCCTACAAGAGCTCAAAGATGAACTAACCCCTCACCTAAACACACTGTCCAAACTCAGTCTCTCCACAGGCTACGTACCCATAGAGTGGCGCACAGCAATGGTTATTCTGCTCCACAAAGGTGGAGCCACATCAGACCCCGGGAACTATGGCCCTATAAGCCTGACTAGCTTAGTCTGCAAAGCTATGGAGTGCATCATCATGGAACTCATTAACAGAGACATTTGGAACCTACAAACACTGGATCCTACCCAGTTCGGCTTTGTTAAGGGCAGATCATGCCTCCTAAACCTGGTGGACTTCTTCGAGACAGTTACCAAGGCTATAGATGAGGGAAAGGTGGTACACACAGCCTACCTAGACCTCACTAAGGACTTTGACACCATTCCCTATTCTGGTATTATAGACAAGCTCACCAGCCTGAACATAAACCCCTACGTCACAAAATGGGTTGCCAACTGGCTCATGGACAGAACCCACATGGTGAGAGTTGCGGGAGCTAGGTCCGACTCTAAACCAGTTACAAGTGGCTTTCCCCAGGGCTCAGTCCTAGGACCCCACCTGTTCGGCATATACTTCTCAGAGGTACAGGCAAGCACAGAAGGACTATGGCTGACCAAGTTTGCAGACGACTGCAAACTATGGGGCTAAAACTGACTCTCTGGCTGACACAGACATCCTCCAAAAGGGTCTCACTGAGATGGATACCTGGTGTCAAAATCATGGCCTCAAGCTAAATGCCAAAAAGTGCATAGTCATCCCCTTTGGAAAAAAACAAAGTATCCACAAACTACCACATAGGTGGTAGTCCCCTAAATACAGAAGATGTAATAAGGGATCTGGGGACCAAAGTAGAGAGTAATCTTACCTTTGATAATCACATTGCCAAAGTGGTTAGAAAATGCCTCTATGTGGCCCACCTAATCACAAAAGGGTTCGCATCCATATCAAAAGAGGTCATTGTGCCCCTCTACTCATCACTCATCAGACCCATCATAGAGTACAACGCCCCATTTGGGATGTACCTTACAAAACACCTGCAACAGCTGGAAAGATCACAGAGGTACCTCACCAAGAGGATCACTGGCCTCAAACAGATGCCCTATGCAGCTCGACTGAAGAAACTACAGCTGTACTCGGTTGCATACCGCCTACTCAGAGGTGATCTCTGCCTGACATACAAGACCATGTCCAACCCAGAATTGATGGACATGCTCCACCTAAAAAAAACCTTATCCCCTCGAGCCACACGATCTAGGGATCTAAACCTCACCACAACAATAAATAGGACGTGCTGGAGGGATAGATTCCTGTCCCAGAGACTTCCCATGCTTTGGAACAAGATCCCAATTTACATTAGGCAGAGCTCCTCACTAACACTCTTCAAAAGAAACCTTGACAAGTGGATGGGAAACAGAAAGGTTACCCCGGGAATCACTTCAGTGGCTCTGCTGGACAGAGGCACAGGGAACTAATCTAAGGGGTCGGTGAAAGCAAACACATTCCAGCTAGGCTTATAAATGCCTTTGGGCAGATAGCCTAGTACTTACCTATGAACATATATAGGCAACACATGATAACTTTGGTAACTTTTGCTCTTCATTGCTTACTATTTTTGATAAGTAAATCTTGACTAGCTTACTGAAGATGATTGCACTTATGTAATTGACATAGCATAGCTTGGAAAACTGTTGTTATATATATTAACAGCTGGGCTCATGAGATAAATAATATTAGTCAAAGTGTATACAGAATTCATTTAAGAAAGGAAGTTCCCTCTACTGTAAAGACCACTCAACTCATATTAAACATGATACTTCAGATGATGACTTTGTACTTCAGGATGCAAATATATTGCAGTCTGAGGATTCACAGCATGTAGATGAAAATAAAAAGAAACAAAGGGTGAAGCTCACAACAAATAACAAGGTAGAAAAAGAAATTGACTAATGTCTGCAGATGAAAGAGAAAATACACCAAGCAAAAAGATGGTTATGATATGTAATACATAGATTACAGAGAACAATAACATTGTTCATTCACAAAGCATTCAGACTACATAAAATTACAGCACTCTTCCAAAAGAGAAGGTAGAAAAAATAGGCAAGAGGCAGGCTAAAAGAAAGAAATCTAAATTGAAACTGAGGACTGAAGAAGATTACTGTTAGACAAAAGAGGAGAAAGACTGAAGATGGCAACATGTGTCAGGCTGTGGAAGTACAATGACAGCTAGATGAGAAATGCATGCTTGCAAATGGTGTAGGTGGTAAAAACAGTGAGATTAATAAGATTAATGGTGATAAAGATTGTTATTTTTTAACAATCAAAAATGCAGACATTACTGAATTAGAAGTGGGAGATTCTTCAGATCTGATCAGAAATGACATACTAGTTATTGAAGATTCAAGTATTAAAGGAACTAATACTCCGATCTGCAGAGAGGATAATAAACATTGAATAGTGTTAAGTTGGCTAGCAGCAATGCAATTGGGCCCTTAGAACAGTTAATGTAAGGAAGTATGGAGCTGTTTTTATTCATCTTGCTTTAAATTATCTCATATTCAACACTCATTCCTTCTTAATATGGGGCTTAGATACATTTGTACAGGGGTTAGGATGTATTTTTCACAAATAACAAATAGAAAGGAAAGTCAAGTCAGCATGAATGGGAAGATTTTTGGGTAAATGCCTACATGAAAAAAATGGCCAATTTAAAAAGTTGGAATGTGTAAAGTATCCAAGCTTATTTTTGGGCACATCTGTTTAGACAAGATGAAGGAAGAGAAATTTCACAGCAGAAATATTATAAAATTTAACTAACACAAGACAGGATTTTTGCAAGTTTAAAAATACATTTCACAGATATTAAAATTTGATTTGTCTGTGCTAGTTATTAACGCATTACAGCTGAGTGCACCTCCAGGTATTTCTGCAGTTACCTCCTACTGACATCTGTAAGCATCAAATATTGCTTGTTCATATTTGCATTAATAAGTCCAGAACCATGCTACATTCAGAGTATCAGAAGATTTCGTCTTAAAGCATACATGGCAGAAAACACAAATGCATTGATATTTGACCTCTGTCTAATGCAGTTAAACTGATATTGAATATTATTTGCATACTGTTTATTTGTATTGTAATAATTTTTATATTTCATCAAATATCTCAACATTCAGGTAACACAGTCAGAGCTGCATAGCTTATCCTTATATGAAAACTCACAGCTGTATGAGGAAAATCCTGCTGGCATTATGTGTCCTGCTTGAATGGTTACTGAGATAGCATAAGCTGTATATGCAACATTACAAAATTAATATTTACTGCCTTTATTGTAGTTTATAAAATCCAGTTAAAAGCATCAAACTGAAAAATGCCACCAATGTAAGGATAATTTATCCTGAATAGTTTGTCATATACCATTTTCTAATAATAAAAAATAAGTTATGTACTTACCATAATATTCCATCTGTGTTGTCCATTTTCATTTATCCTCGACATATGGGTTTGGTTCCAAGCATTGGAACCGACTTGACTGTTACTACAACTTGTGGACACCAAAAACTCTCGAGCTTAACCCTTATGTATAATGCTCCTTTCCCAGTTACCTCAGATCAAGTTTGCAGAAGACAGACCAAAAGAAAGAAAGAAAGAAAGAAACCCAAAGCATTCAGAGACCGTATCTGGAAATATATGCATATGCCATCAACAATTATGTTGGCTATCTGTTCCACTAAAAATCCAATGGCAGGAGGATGGAGGGAGGTGAACTGAGAATAAATGAAAATGGATGACACAGATGGAACGTCATGTTAAGTACATAACCTATTTATCTGATGTTGTCAATTTTCATTTTATCCTTGCCATATGGATTCAAGGAAGGATATTCCTGAGCACCACTGAGCCAAATGATGCTCTTCCCCTGGAGACCAAATCTAATTCGTAATGAGTAATAAAGGTATGGGGAGTAGCCCAAGTTGCTGCTGAACAAATATCATCCATAGAAGCTTTAGGATGAAAGACTGTTGAAGATGCCACATCCCTAGTAGAATGTGCTCTAATGGTTTTTTGCAGATCAACTCCCTTTTTATTATAGATGAAAGTTATACAGTCTTTGAGCCATTTAGCCAATGTCACCTTGCTCACTGGTTTACCAAGTTTTGTACTTGAGAAGGAAGTAAACAATTGGTCAGATTTCCTGATATCCTTAGTTCTGTGCAAATAAAACTGGAATTGCCTGGGAACATCTAACAAACGTAAGCAATATTTGTCTTTGTAGGTGAAATTGGGAAAGAACACTGGAAAATTAATGCTCTGGTTGATATTGGCCTCAGAGACTACCTTGGGTATAAAGGAAGGGTTAGTTCTTAAAGAAACCCTGTCTTTATGAAAAAACAAGTAGGGTGGCTTACAAGACAAGGCTTGAATTTCTGAAATCCTACCAGAAGTTATAGCTGCTAAAAGTGTAGTTTTCCAGGATAAAAACTTTAAATCACAGTCAGCTGCTGGCTCAAAGCAAGGTTGAACAATAGCTTGCAACACCAAGTTTAGATTCCAAGGCAGAGAAGGGTCTTTAAAAGGAGGTCTTAGGAAGAGTATCCCTTTTAAAAAGGCCTTGCAAAGCTTATGAGAAGCCAGAGAGGATTCTTTAAAACTATTATGAAAATTGGAAATAGCTGCTAGCTGAATTTTAATGGTAGAAGAAGAAGTTCCTATATTAAAAGGTGAAGCTAAAAATTCTAGAATTTTATTAATATTTATTTTATTTATTTGACATTTGTTTACCAGGAATGTCTGACTGGGTCATACAAAACCCATTTTCAGTGGAGGTCTGGGGAGAAAAGCTTCAGTTACAACAGATAAGTACAATCTTTATACATAAAATATAAAGTACAAACTTTATACAGATAAAAAAGTTGAAAAGTTAAAGTTACATACAGAGATGTAAGTATTATACTTAATACAAGTAGAGACAAATTGTCTGAGTTACAGTTGAATAGGTACATTGATATAAGGTAGGTGGTAACTATTAAGTGATTGATAAAGATATGTAAGTAGAGGTGGGTAGAGAGTAGACGAAAATTGCAGAATTTTCAGATCTGCAGAAGGGATTAGCCTGGATCAGAGCGGAGGAACATCCAGGAGTTGAGCATGTGTTTTTAAGTACTGATTTATAGACAGGTAGGTTAATAGTAGTTCTCACAGTAAGTGGAAGAGAGTTCCATGCTTTTACAACATAGTGAGAGTACAGACTTTGTCCAGCTGTCTTAGCTTGTATATAGAGAGAAGGTCTTTATCTGTAGACCTAAGTGTTCTACTTGGAAAGTATGGGGTAATTATGTTGTTTAGTGCTGGGCATTACTGGGTATTGTTGACCATGTTGTGGAGTGTTAAAAGTTGGGTATAAAGTAGGTAGATGGGGAATTCTAGCCAGTTTAGTTTTTTTAGTGGTAAACAGTGATGGGTTCTAGTTTTAGAGTTGATGGCAAACTTGGCCACTTTATTGTAGCATTTTTCCATTTTAGATCTAGAGGAGCTCTGTAAATTGGTTAGTGCTGGAGGAGCATAAAACAGAGAAGGTAGTAGGAAAGTTTTGGCGAGGGTGATTTTGGAAGAAGAGGTTAGTGTGTGTTTGTTTCTGTAAAGTGTACTGAGTTTCTGGTGGGTTTTCTATATATTTTGTTGCATATGAAGATCAAACCGAAGGTGATCGTCTATGACTACACCCAGTAACTTGGTGTGGTGGACAATTTCAAAGGGTCAATATTATTGTCACAAGCCCAAAATGTAAACCTTTTCCATTTACTAGTGTAAAGTTTATGAGTGGATGGTTTATGAGAGGCTAAAAGAATATGACGGACTGGGAAAGAGAGCCTAGGTTGCCTGGCTATTAGTGGAACTGGAGAAACCAAGCTGTCAGCTTGAGGTTCAGAATATTTGGATGGACTAATCCCTCTGGATAAGACAGCAGCTCTGGACTCAGGTCCAGAATCCAAGGCTGATGACCCAGATAAGGCCAACTAAAGGGGAACCATATCTGTCAAGGCCAATAGGGTGCAATGAGAATCACTTTGCTCTTCAGCCTGATTGCTTTCTGTAGACATTTGGGGATCAGGGGATCAGGGGAAAGGCATAAAAAGTCCAGAAGGCCAAGTGTGTAGAAGAACATCCCTCAGTGGCTCCCCCAGAGGGGGGATCAGGGCAAAGTAGTTCCTGAACTTGTTGTTTAGAGGAGAGGCAAATAGGTTGCAGCAAGACTGGCCCCACTTTCCTTCACCTTTGGACTGAGAGACCACTTGTGAGGCAGGAGAATGCACCTGCTTAATTTGTGCATTGCTATCAGAAAGCAGTTGGAAGAGATCACCCACAGCCATACTCTCACATCTTCTTGACATAGTGGATAGGATTTGGTTCATCCCTGTTTGTTGATGTACTAAACAACTGACATATTGTCTGTTTGAATCTCACTTGTCCCCAAAAGGAAGAGCAGTTTGAAAGGCCTGTAATGCTAACAGCACTCCTGTCAGTTCCAGGACATTGATATGCAAGTTGGCCTCTATGGGGGACCAAGTGCCTTGGACAGTCTTGCCTAGATAATGTCCCCTCCCCACCTTATCTGGGAGGCATCCGTGATCACTATGGCCTTGGGTTGTGAAGGGACAAAGGGGAGGCCTAGAAGAACTTCTTTGGAGTGTATCCAGCAAGCTAGATCTCTTTTGCAAAGATTGGTGATTGAAATCAAGTACAACATAGGTTGGTGTAGTACCGACCACTGAGTTGCAATCAGCCATTGTAATATTCGCATGTGGTATCTTGCCAAAGGAACTCGAGTTATGGTAGCTGCCATGGACCCTACGGCTTGCAGAACTAGACATGCAGTCACTTTTCTGTTGTTGATTATTTTCTGGACCTGCATTCTGATTTTCTCTAATCTCACAGGGGGAAGGGAGGCTATGGATGTCCTTGTGTTTAGAATCACTCCTGTGAACTCTAAGGTTTGAGTAGGAGTCAGTTGTGATTTTTCAAAATTTATATTTATCCCTAAATAAGAACAAGTCTGAAGGACATGATCTCTTGCTTCTTTTAACTGATGCCTGGTCATAGCAGTAATGAGCCAGTCGTCTAAATATGGAAACACTCAGAATCCCTGCAGTCCCAAGTGAGCTGATACTACTGCCATACATTTGGTGAACACCCTAGGGGCTGTGGTAAGGCCAAAGGGCAGATCTCTGAATTGATAATGACTGGTTCTTAGCCAGAAGCGAAGAAAACTTCTGGATTGTTTGTCTATCTTAATATGGTTATACGCAACCTGAAGATCTGTTGAGCACATCCAATCATCCTTTTCCAAAAGAAGAATGGACTGTAAAGTGACCATCTGGAATTTGGTTTGCTGAACCAACTTGTTTAGCACTCTTAGATTCAAAAATGGCCTCCAGTCCCCTGTCTTTTTTGGCACTAAAAATAATCTTGAGTAAGTCCCTGACTCTATCTGGTCTGGTGGGACTTCTTGGATGACTCTTTTTTCTAGCAGTTTTTGTATTTGAAGAACTGCATGTTCCCTCTCATTGGGTGTAACATCGGGGATTTTCCTGTATATGTGAGGAGGAAGGGAAAAGGGTATGGTATAACCTGTGGAAATGATCCTGTGCACCCAAGCATCCGAAGATATTTGTAGCCAGACTTTGAGGTGCAAGGATAGACATCCACTGACTTCCCCCAGAGGAAGACAATTGGGCCTCCTTTCAGGAGAGCTGAAATGGTTTGCCAGGAAATGAATCTCTGAAACCCTGGTTCTGTGGGCCATCTCTGCAACATGGACGACGTTTTCCATTAAAGTTCCCCCATCTGCCCCTGGGGAAACTCCCTCCACGTGTGTCCTGAAAAGGCCTTTGGGACTTCTTGAACCACATTTTCCCACTGCTTCACTGATTTCTAGAGAATGGTCATTGAGGAGTGGAAAAACATATGCCCCCAGCAGAAAGGGTCTTTCCATCTTTCTCACACCTGGATAATGTGTCTTTAACTTAACGAATAAGGAAGAGCTGTCAAAAGGTGCATCAATGGATGAAGACTTGAGTGGCTCTGCAAAATCACACAGGTGCATTCAAGTGTGTCTCCTAATGGCAGTGCTTGAATCTGCCACTCTGGATATCCCTTCGGCTGCATGAGCAATGAGTTTCATGGACAGTTTGATACAGACTGTAAAGTATACAACTGGGAAGCAACTCTTTCTTGGATCTCCTCAAAGATGGCTCCTGATAGGGTGTCTGATAACTCCTTGATTAGATCCCTTTGCAGTCTGGTAAAGTGTAACAAGAAGTTCAAGGACCTTAGAGGAAAGGTTAATGATGCATAGACTCACTTCCCAACTCTATCCATCGACTGAGAATCTCTGTTAGGTGGATGGGATGAATTGAGGAATTCTCTTCAGCTAGTTCCTTTTTAGTTGCAGCCACTGTGACCATGTTATCAACAGCTAAACACCTAGACCAGAATTGTTTAACTTCTGGGACAGTTAAAATTTTGTTTGTTAGGTCTGCTGGAGATAGGGTTAATGGTGTCAGAGGCCTTCTGTGCCTGCTGAGAGATCAACTCAATGAGCTCATCAGTGGGTGGAGTCACCCAAGAGGTAGATGGGTGAGTGCCAAAAGTCTGCAGGTACGCAGACTCCTTGGAGGAAGGATTTTAGGACTTCCATTCACCCCTTTGTTTTAGAATCTCTAGGATTTCTACAAAGGAGACATCATCTAGAGGTGACCTTGGGTATCCTTCCCCTTAATCAAAGTCAGTGTTGTCAGTGATTGATTCCTGTGCAGTATCCAAGTGCTTCCTCTTGCACTTTTTCTTCTTAGGGACCTCCTCAGTGGGATGATCTGGGGAGGTAACAGAAGAAGAGGGAATTCCTTTTTGGTAATCCTCCTGTTTCAGCACCCAGTGGAGGTACAGGTTGAATACCTGGATGTGAGGAAGGCAAGGATATCTGCTCCATGGTGGAAGGGGCTGACTGACTGACTGCTGTAGTCAAGGCTCTCTCCATAGCCTCAAAAACTGGTGCACCTGAAGAGGGAAAGGAGCCTGGAACCAAGAAAGAGGGCTTCGGAACTGTGGTCACTCCCCCACTCCAAAGATGGGTCTATATTATAACATCAAAGTCTTAATACTTTGAATGTTATAATATCGACCCCAATTCAGTGAACGCTTGAAATTGCAAAGCTGCAGAACACAGAATATTTTCCTAGGGAAAGTATTCGGTGGGCCATTTCTGCGGCTTCACTATTTCCTCGACTGTGGTGCGAAGGTGACGGACCAGGTTAAGGTAGGTGTGCGAACGGACCGAGGTAAGGTGAGTGTGTGATAGTTAAGGACCTTAGGGATAGGGAGCGGGTAAGGTGAATGTGCGATCATTAGAGACCTTAGGGTTAGGGAGCGGGTAAGGTGAGTGTGTGATAGTTAGGGACTTTAGGGTTAGGGAGTGGGTAAGGTGAGTGTGTGATAGTTAGGGACCTTAGGGTTAGGGAGCGGGTAAGGTGAGTGTGCATTAGTTAGGGACCTTAGGGTTAGGGAGCAGGTAAGGTGAGTGTGCGTTAGTTAGGGACCTTAGGGTTAGGGAGCGGGTAAGGTGAGTGTGGTTTAGTTAGGGACCTCAGGGTTAGGGAGCGGGTAAGGTGAGTGTGCATTAGTTAAAGACCTTAGGGTTAGGGTTGGGTTAAGGTAAGTGGATAGCTAGTAGTGTATGTACGGTTTAGTATAGGGTTCTGTGAAGTGTGTATGTGTGGATTATGTATTTTGGTGTGCTTGTGTGTGTGTGTGTGTGTGTGTATTCTTGGAACAGCAAATTTTTTCCCTTGGAAAAAAATTTGCTGTTCTGAGCATTCGAGTGTATCACATTTCGAGATTCCAAGGCCAAGCTTATGGTGTTCTACATTTTGGAATTTTGATAATGTGATATAGACCCCCAAAGAGACATCTTCTGAGACTGAAGCCAGAACTGAACAGATCCATGCCGGGGTCCCAAGGGGCAGAGAAGGCTCCGACAAAATAGGAGTTGACTCTGGCACCTCAGAGTTGACAGGACAGATACAGCTCTGAGAGGTTTCTGGTTCTGACTGAACAGAAGAGCTCAGAGCAAGAGACAGTTCTGTAGATAAGGATATCTTCAGTTCTGAAATAGTCGGTGCCGGGTGGCTCAGAGCCAAGGACTCTGAAACTTCAGTAGAAATCACAGGAGGAATTGTCAGCAGTGTATAAGAAGACTCTGATCCTAGACCCATAGGGGCTGGAGCCAAAATGGACCCTGTCAATCCTCTCACCCAGAGAATCTTATTCACCAGTCTCTCTATGTCATCCTTGGTCAGGCTTTTAGTAGAACAGAGGGAAATGACTGAGGGCAATTTGAGTCTTTCCAGGAAAGGTGAAGGCAAGCTTTCTGGAAAGGGATCAAAGGAAGGGGAGTGGGATGTTTTAGGTAGAGTAATCATGGAGAAATCCTCAGGTTGTTTGCTTGGGGCCAATGTGGTAGGCACTGAAGGAGATTCCTGCACCAATATCTTTAGTGCTGATGAAACAACAGTTTTCTGCACCATAATCTGTGGTGTCAAAGACTGTTTCAGACCCAATCAACTCAACTCTGTGAAGTCCTTTGGAACCCAGGACTGTGGTAAAATGTCTGTTGGATCCATGGAAACTGAAGGAACCGAAGACTTACGCTTTTTGGAATTCAGCGCTGATGGAGATGTAGGCACTGACAAACACTTCTTTTTTGCCTTTTCTGAAGTTCTGGAGGAAGAAGACAAAGAGGGGAAGAGACATCAGTTTTGCTTTTAAATGTCTGCGATCCAGATACAGCCTCACTGAAAGCAGATGGTAGAAGCCCATTAAGGATTAACTTGTTCTTCCTATCCACTAAGTGCCTATGACTAAATGAGTGACAGATGGAGCAGTCTTCCAGGAGACGGAGGGGATCCAAACAGTATACACACAGTAAATGTGCATCGAAAAAAGGAATTTTATGTCCACATTTCTGGCATCTGTTAAAGCCAGAATGGGACTTTAGGTTTATCAGCCATATCTATGATTAAAACCTGGCAAAAAGCAAGTACACACACACACACACACACACACACACACACACACACACACACACACACACACACACACACACACACACACACACACGCACACACACACACGGAAGAAGCCTCACATAACAACAGAGAAAACTAAGTCTTAAAACAAAATTTTTAAAATAGTAAAAAAAGGTTCAAAGAAAGTACTATCAGCAATGACAGTCAAGATTACACAAGTGTAAAGAAGATATAAAATACTGTGAATGGAAAACAAGGGAGAAAGAATATAAAATACACCGAAATGTACAGAAAGAGTAAGGGCAGGTAGACGATTAGTTATATTACAGAAAGGACTGTAATAAAAGTAGAAGTAATGGTCAACATACAAAACTTGTCACTTAGCTCGAGAGCAGTGGAGAACCACATCTGACACGAAAAGCAGCAAATGAGATCTAAGGTAACTGGGAGAGGAGCATTGTGGGTAAGGGTTAAGCTCGATAGTTTTTGGTGATCACAAGCTGTAGTAATGGCCGAGTCAGTTCCGATGCTTAGAACTGAATCCATATGTTGAGGATAAAATGAAAATTGACAACATCAGCTCTTATGGTTCCAGAGATATGAATATTTATTTGTTTGAACTGAAAGGTGATAACTTTATTTTTTAAAGGCTCAAGCCACACCCACTGGGAGTTAAAAGTACACACTCAAAAGAGATGTCCTGGAGGGAATGAGTTAATGTAAGGAGCATCAGTGATAAATTTTTACTTGCTGCGTTCACATAAGGTTGATGCTGTTATTGTTTGTAAAATATAGTTAAAGAGCAATCACTTCAAAGCACTTCTGCCAGGGTATATTTAGACATTCTAACAAAAAAAAATTCAGGTGGAAGTGTTATGACAGGGACTAAAGACTGTTATGAGACCTGCAATTATTACACCTTTGATGACATGCAAGTACTGTAGAATGTGTAATTGTGACAGTAGCGATAGTCCTGGAACAGATTAGAATTGTTGGAGTGCATATTCCACCAAAGTCAAGGTCTGATGACCTAGAAGAGTTCATACATTTCTTGTATAAAACAATAGAGGGGGAAAATAAAACAGAAAAGATTGGGACATAAATTTGCCAGAAACTTACTGGAAAAAATATTGATTCTACTGCATTAGTTAGGAATTTTTTTACAACATATGTTCAGGTACAGCAGTTATTGCATATTATCAGCAAACCTACCAGGAAACAGAACATACTTGGTACTGTTTGCTTTCCTAAATAGATGATTGTTGCTTCTTGTCAAATTTTACCATCTTTGATGTGCAGTGATCATGAAGTTATAAAAGTAAACTACTTCAGCTAGATAATACTGCTAAAGTGGAATCTAAACCAATGCAAAGAATATTAATAACAGATTATTTGGAAGCAAAACAGTCACTATGTAAAACTAATTGGAGTGATGCATTCAATGGAAAGACTGCAGAAGGAATGTGGCAAATTTTGAAAGGAAAGTTGTTTAAATGCAAAAATCAAATAACGGATATTATATAACGACCCCCCCCCCCATTAATCAAAAACGTGCATGCTGATTGTTCAGCATGCACGTTGTAAATCCAAGTTATAGTAATGGAAAAAGGTCCAGTCCAGACTTTTTCCATTACTATAACTCTTACAGCAACACTGTCTCGCTATGTTAAACAAGTTTAACATAGCGAGACAGCTTTAAAAAAAGCAACGGAGATTCTCCGTTGCTTTTTTTAAAGCTGTCTCGCTATGTTAAACCCATTTAACATAGCGAGACAGTTTGTAAAAAGCAACGGAGATCTTGCTTTCTCCATTGCTTTTGCCCACAACTCTGATGTACTGCGTAAGCATACGCATGCGCAGTACATCAGAACTACTGCAGAATACCAGACAGCTGCGGAAGGGCAGCAAGGAGGCATTATACAATGCCATTATTTAAGAAAAGTAATTATTTTTTTTCTTAAATAATGTCATTGTATAATAGCAATAACCCATGCCTGGGTGTGGGTAATGCTGGATTTACCCACGGTTGGCTTTGTTTGGCCAGTCAGGCTTCGCCCTCTTGACCAAACCACACCAACCGTGGGTAAATCCAGCATTACCCACACCCAGGCGTGGGTTATTGCTATAATATCATGGTCTAGGCACACAAGGTCAGAAAGATATCTCCATGAGAACAAGATACTTAATCAAAATGAGAGACAGAAAAATATAAGAAATGGAAACTAAGTCTAACTATAATTTTGAAAACGGAAACACTGTCAAAAATGTAAGGAAATTTATGAAAATATATTTAGCATAACAGAAAACCATGTTATAGATATACTAGATGCAGTAGGAGTAAAGATATACAAATTAATAAACTGTGCATAGACTCTAAAATGTATTCTGAAACACAACATATTAGAGATGTATTTGCAAAATGTTATGCAAAACAGTGATTTGTTGATGTGCTCTGCATCTCCTCACACAAAGCAGGCAAACAGCAGGGGGCTGGCTGTACCCACACCTGATATGTTTATGAATCCCAGGGCAGGTTTCAAACTAGTCCATATCAGGATGTATTCATAACACTAAGTAAAGCTGCTTTGCCAAAGGAATGCTGTTCACCACAAAAAAAAAATTTGTGCACTTGTTTCAACATGTACAGACCAGTAGAGCCACTGACATTCTTATCACCAACTGTTGCATAATTTGAAGAAATTTACAAGATAACCAAAGAACGGCTTGAAACTACTTGACTGGCAAGAAAGAGCATTGCCTGAGCACTAACTGAGCATTGCCTGGGCACTAACTTATCTTTTTATAAACACAAACACTAGGGTGCATGACTTCACTTTTACAGAGATGCATGCAGTTGATCAGTGCACTGTAAAACCTGCCAGGGCTCCTGGAACCAGCCAGGATGCCTGTGTTAACACACTGCAGCTCTCAGTATTAGCAAATTACACAAGATGAGTCATTCTGCTCTTTTGGCTTCAAGTATTAGCCAGCTGATGGAATATTCACAGGTGTCTCAGGAAGCCCTTTGAGACAGTACCTTAGTAAGAAGCAAGGTGACCTTGATGTGGAGCTTACACTGTTAACCAGCAAGGAACTGTTAATAACACAAGAGCATACAGCTAGGCAGGATATAGGAATGGTGTTCAATTTCACCACATAAACTGGACATTGGTCTGTTGGTTTCCAGGGGAAATGCAGCTAACACTTCCCAGTGGTTGTCATTAACACCACTGTAAATAAAATAACAAGCATATTACCCTGATCCCTCAGTACAGAGTGATGAAGCCATGACTGTGACCCAAATGACCCATCTTTTATTAGCAGCTTGGGTACTGAGGGAGGGAGTAGCTACTATTAGCTTACCCACCATGAGGAGAGGGAGGTGTTTATTCACTGCTTCTATTACACTAAGAATCAGCACTGGGTATAACATCCATGGCACATGAGCCTGCAGAGCCTCTATTCCTCTGGGACCTGGGATCAACATGTGGGTGAAGGCATGCATGCTGTCAGCTGTTGGCAGTACTAGCAGATCTCTGTGAGCTACTGCAAGATTAGGAGTCCCAATGTGAGGTAAGGGGAATCCAAAAGAATTGACTGACTTGATCACTCTGTATCACCTGGCTCTCACCTCTCTAGGGAAAAAAAGGTCTGATAAGGCCCTTTTGTCAGTGACTGAATGTGTTGTAGGGCTCTCACCTAAACTGAAAAGTGCCTAGCTCCTGCCCCAAGAGAGGAACAAATGGACCAGTGGATGAAAGAAAGGGGAGCTACTGGTCAAGGCCCAGGGACAGCAAATTAACAGATATTTCTGGAAGCTAATGATACCAGCATAACAGCATCCACACTGGTTCCCGCAGGAAGTGCCTTAAAAGGAAACCATCTAGCACCTTTACTGGTTCCTGGTGTTAATGTAGTACCAGGAAATGACCCAGAACCTGTAGTATCCCCAGTGTTACTCCAGAAACAGGAAACCATCCAGCACCAACTGATAATGCCTTAAAAGGAAACAATCCAGTATCTGTACTGGTTTCCAGTGTTAATGCAGTAGCAGGAAAATACCCGGCACCCATAGTGGCTCCCACCGGTAGTGCCTTAAAAGGAGACCATCCAGCAGCAGTACTGGTTCCCAGTGCTAATGCAGTAACAGGAAATTATGCGCCTCCCATAATTGTTCTCACTGGTAATGCCTTAAAGTGAAACCAATCTGCACCTGTACTGGTTCTCTGTGTTAATGCAGTAGCAGGAAATCACCCAGCACCCATGGTGGTTCCCACTGGTGATTCAGTAACAGGAAGCACCCATCAATTTTAGTAGTTTCCACTTGTAAATGGTGGCACTCACTGTAATAACCTTAATGCATTTTTACAGGGGGCCTTTGTTTTCTGCCCAACTAATATGAAGAGCTGTGTTCCCACCCCTACTACTTACGTAATATAACTCTGAGATTACTGTACCTTGGAGTAGGGGGTGTACCCCAAGATACAGCAACCTCAGACTTAGTATATATTCTCCCTATTCACATTTACATTTTCACTGTTCTAAGGATCCATTATATTTTCCATGGATTATCAACAGGCAGCTGTATAGGAGTATGGTGGGAGGATGTGACTCTTATGTGTCACAGGTTTCCACACTCATAGCTTAAAACTTTAATGTGAAGTACTCTTTGATATGCTTTCACATCTCCTCCCCTCACCTAATGAAAGAAAGCTGGTATGTACCTTGATATTCCTCTTCCATTTTTAATGATTTGCTCATATTGTGACAGCAGTTTCCTCTCTTTTTCAGTTGTGCCTTTCTGTTAAAAAATAAAAAAAAAAAAGCAGCAAACCAAACACAAAAAGAGTGTAATATAATTTGTTTAAAAAAAGCATTACTTGTTGCTTTGACACAAGGAAAAAAGCCTGGAAAGCCACTATTTTATAGGCTCAAAGCAAAAAGGAACATGGGTGTATCGAAAGTCTGAAAGACAAATAAAGTAACCTACAAGTTCATGTACTACAAAAAAATAAAAAATAAACTAATGGCTGAATATTGTAAAAAATGTATGCACTAGAAATTCTGCACATACTAATGAAAAGATAAAACAGTATATAGAAGACATAAAACTCAGTGCAGTATCTACTAAATATGCTTAACCAGGAACCCATTTATATTGCAGTAATCAAATCACAGTTGTCATTTTGGGATAACAAAATTGGAAGCATGTAACTGGGGGAATATATACTAAGCTATGTAAAACTGTGCATCTGAAGTTGTTGACTTCATTTGATCTTCAACCTGTGGGTTTCAGATCCGTCCTCTTAGCCACCTCGGCAGAATACTCCAGCCTTGGTGCCGAAAGCTGAGCTCTTGCTCTCCTACCCATAATGCCCCACTCTCCCCCCATCCCTCAGATCTCACTTGCAACTCGCTTGAACAGCTGCGGGGTCCATCGCTGAGCTCTCTCCTGGTTATCTTAGTGATCTGAAGTTGTTGACTTTATTTGATCTTCAACCTGCGGCTTCAGATCCATCCTCGGATCGGACTCAGCCAAATACTCCAGCCTTGGAGCTGAAAGCCGAGCTCCTGCTCTCCTACCCATAATGCCCCACTTTCCCTCCATCCCTTAAATCTCATTTGCCTCTTGCTTGAACAGCTGCAAGGTCTGTCACTGAGCTCCCTCTAGGGCATCTAAGAGGTTTTCTTGGGCGATGTTAAGTTTATTCGTTTTTAATATTTTCTGTCTTTTTCCTAAGCCTTACTTTGGAAACAGTCAGGGGACCTCTCCATTCACCCAACAGCCTCGGAATCCATCACTACCCATCATTGGGTGATCAAGATAATATCCAGAGGTTATACCATTCCTTTCTTCCAATCCCAAAAACCATCCAAAAACCTCCCCAAAGTGCCACCCCATCAAAGGGAGGTGGCAGCTTCAGAGATAGCAAAGCTGCTGGAGAAAAGAGTCATCCAGCCCATCCCCCAAGGCCATTTCGGATTGGGTATTTATTCCAGAATCTTTTTAGTGCCAAAGAAAACACTCAGACCAATTCTGGCTCTCACCTCTCTAAACAAGTCAGTTGCCAAAACAAAATTTCAAATGGTTACAATTCAGTCTATTCTGACATTTCTACAGAAGGATGATTGGATGTGCTCTGTAGACCTTCAGAACGTGTATTACCACATCAAGATAGACAAGCATTCCAGACGGTTTCTCCCCTTCCAGCTGGGAGCCAATCACTTTCAAGTCAGATTACTCCCCTTTGGGCTCACCACAGCCCCCAGGGTGTTTACCAAAGTGATGGTGGTAGTTGCAGCTCATCTGAGACTGTTCAGATTCCATGTGTTTCCTTACCTGGACAACTGGCTCCTCACTGCCCCCACCAATCATTGACTCCTACAAGCCAGGGATTTTCTTCCCCACCTAACTGTGACCTTGGGCATAACCATAAATCTTTCCAAGTCAAGACTGGATCCAGTCCAGGTCATAGACTTTATAGGAGCTCAGTGGATGGCTCTTCTTCTCCCAGACAGAATTCAGTCACTTCAGTCGCATGTGAGGCAGATTCTCACCGATCATCCTTCCCCCACTTTTCTTGTCCTCAGAGCATTGAAGTCGATGGCAGCAACCATTACTCTTCTTCTCCTTGCATGCCTTCACATGAGAGTACTTCAGTGGACCTTAGAGGTGCAATGGTCCCTCCTCGAGCTACCCCTAGACAACTCCATCAAACATTCTTGAGTCTGCAAGGAGTCTCTTCTTTGGTAGCTTCACTCTCAGGATCTGTACTCTTGACGTCCCTTATTCCTCACTCCTCCCAAGGCTACGATGACCATGGACGCCTCCCAGCTGGGGGAGCATTGGCTCAGTCAGACAGTCCAGGGCACCTGGTCCTCTCTAAACACCAATTTGCATATAAATGTCCTGGAGATGAGGGTGGTCCTTTTAGCATTGCAAGCTCTTCATGCTTCTCTTCCTACAGGGACAATTGTTATCCCAATGGACAACATGTCGGTTGTCTGGTACATCAAAAAATGGGGGAATCAGGTCTTATTCCTTATGTCGAGAAGCCATGAGATTGTGGGAGTGGGCAATCTCTTCCAACTGCTTTCTTGTCACAATGCACATTCCGGTCAGGTCGAACATTCTAGCGGACAGCTCAGCAGAACCATTCTGATGCCTCACGAGTGGTCTCTCAATCCATCAAAGGAGAACATGATCTTTCAGAAATGGGTTCAGCCTTGCTGCAATCTCTTCAAATCTCTTTCCAAGTGCAGTGAGTACTTTGCACTGATCTCCCCACAGGGTGGAATCTCCCAGAGATGCTCTGGTCCATGCTTGGCCCCCAGGTCTCCTTTACACATATCTTCCTCTTCCCCAGATCCCCAAATTCCTCCAGAAAGCTCAGCGGTTGAAGTGCAAAATCATCCTCACTGCCCCATTCTGGCCTTGACAAGTTTGGTTCCCTTTTCTGTGGTATCACCTTGTGTGGCCACCCTGGACTCTTGATCCCCTTCCAGAGCTTCTGTCCCACCCTTCCGGGGGCCAGTACCCAAACATTCTCAGCCTGAAGCTGACTGCTTGGCTACTCTACTTCCTATGATGGCTAGAACTCCTGGGCTGTTCTCCCCGTTCTGAAGATTTTGATTGCATCTCATAAAGCCTCCACCAGGAAACTTTACTCAAGAAAATGGAAGAGATTTACTATTTTGGGCTCTACAACGCCAGTTAAAGCCTTTCATGGCTCCAGTTCCAGCAATCTTAGAATTCTTGGCTCACATCTTTAATAGTGGGCCTAGCTTCTCCAAGGTTGAGGTGCAGTTGGCAGCCATCTCTAATTTCCACATTGGCAAAGATTCTTTCTCCTTGGCATCCACTAAAATATGTAAGGCCTTTTTGAGGGGCATCTTTCTTCTTTGACCTCCAAATAAGGATCCTACTCTGCCTTGGGACCTTACTTTGGTGTTACAAGCTTTGGTTTCTGCTCTCTTTGAGTCAGCGGTCACAGTTGATTTGCAATACTTGTCTTGGAAGACGGCCTTCTTAGTGGCTATCCCCTCTGCTAAGAGGGCTTCAGAACTTCACACTTTTTCGATAAAACCTCCTTATCTGGTTTTCCATAAAGATATAGTCACTCTTCACCCTAATCCCTCCTTTATACCCAAGGTGGTTTCAGAGGCCAACATTAATTAAGTGATTAATCTCCCTGTCTTTTTTCCCAATTTCCAAAACAGGGGAGAATACAAACTTTATCTACTTGATGTTCACAGACAGCTGTGTTTTTACTTGGACAGAACAAAGTCTTTTAGGAAAACAGACCAGCTTTTTGTCTCCTTTGCTAATTCCAGACTAGGTAGACCTATCACTAAAGTGGCCTTAGCTGACTGGATCTCAAAGTGCATTACATTGGCATACTTCAAAAAAGGCATTCCTCTTCCTAATCAGGTCAAAGCACATTCTGCTAGATCTTTATCTATCTCTGCATCCTTCTGGTCTAGAGTGCCTATTGATGACATTTGCGCAGTCTTCTCATACCTTCATATCCCATTATAAGTTGGATGTCTATTCCAGGAGTAGGGCATCCTTTGGCTCTGCCGTGCTTTGGAATATCCTTCCATGAGGGCCACCTGGGGCTGATGTAGTTGGGGACTCTGTCCCACAGGTTGAAGATCAAATGAAGTCAACAACGTCAGATAAAATGTTATGTTCTTACCATAACGTTCCATCTGAGTTGTTGCTTCATTTGTCTTCAACCTTTCCCAACCTCCTTTCCCCTTCCTCAGAACCTGGGAGGATCTGGCAGAAATTACTCAGGTCCTTCCCTCTCCTGTGTCATCCAAGCAGCGAGGTGTTCTGTGGATGGTGCAACATTTGCTAGTGTGTGATGGTGGTTGTGTATTTCTAGCAGCAAACTCGATCTGAGGGATGGAGGGAGAGTGGGACATTATGGGTAGGAGAGGAGAAGCTCAGCTTTTGGCTCCAAGGCTGGAGTATTCGGCCGAGTCAGATCCAAGGACGGCTCCGAAACCCACAGGTTGAAGATAAATGAAGCAACAACTTAGATGGAATGTTATGGTAAGAACATAACTTTTTTTTTGAGTATTTCCCCAAACTTCATGGTACAACAATCTTGGAATTAGTACATACATATATGTTGAGAATGCAGATATCCTCCCTAAGTGTAACAACAAGTTTTAGAATTCAATATTGTTTAAATCCCATTTACTTTTGGACAAGATATGGCTCACAAACATTGGTCATTCCATTCTGATAGGGAGCTGGTTAATTCATTGAGTAGTTCAACAAGAACAGATGAAATAGAAAAAGATTTAAAGAATTTATAGATGTGCCTTAAAGGTAAAGTTTAGGGCCCTGATAGCTTAACTGCAGATTTCCATATATTATTAAAAATCAGCTGATGCCCTTTCTGTGTAAATATTGTTAAGATATTTATACTGTGGGAATACAGCCAATTTCTATCAATTTAGTTATTACATCACACTCTTAGACAACCCTTTGCATCGGGGTCTATATTATATATTCAAAGAGGTGTTCCATCAAACGCCTTTTCATGGACCCTTAAAACGTGAATTGTCATAACAGTGAATGGCCACATCAGCGATTTCTTTCCCTGGGAAAGAAATCGCTTGGCTGTCCTTGTTAGTTTGCTGTTTTCCCCAATGTAGTGTGATCTTGGACTTGGTATATTTAGTTAGGGGGTGGGAGGAGCACAGCCCCCACATTGGGGGGTGTTGGGGGCCATATCCCTCAATTTGTAATGTTTGTAGTGATGTGGTCTTCTTTTTAGGGCAAGAAATTTCTTTCCCAGGGAAAGAAATCACTGATGTGGCCGTTCGCTGTTATGACAGTTCATGTTTTAAGGGTCGATGAAAAGGAGTTCGATGGAATGCCTCTTCGAGGATATAATATAGACCCCTTTGCATCACCTGACTCACTGGCTGTAGTCAGAACTATATGTTTAATCTCTACAGACACAAAAATTTATGTGCTAAAATTCTAATTTATAGACTCTAGCCCCTAGTACTAAAAACATAATTCATAAAATACATATTGATCTTGTAAAGTGCAAATCTAGCACAGGTCATTTATTTATTTATTTAGATTTGTTGACCGTCCGGCTGGACATAGGTCCATTTTCAGTGGAGGCCCGAGGAGAAAAGCTCCACAGTTAAAATAAACAGACAGTAGTTACATTGGATTACATAGCGATTAACAATTTAATTAACATAGCAATTAATTACAAACATATTTACAGATGAAGAACATAGTACATCAGTAGACAACTAGAATCTTTATCTGTGAAGTACATAACAGACATTAACAAATGTTACAATAAGAATTTCCTGTTGTATAATAAGTTCTAGGCTTATGAGCATCTGAGCTTGCTATAATCAAGGTAGTTAGTGGGGTGGAAAGAGAGGTAGTGGTTGGATGGGGTGGGTGATATTAGAGTGGGAGTTGCAAGGGCATAGCCAGCATGTTTTTAGGTGTGCTTTTAGTAAAGTTTTGAAGTGGGTGCATGATGGTATGGAGGTAATTGTGGGTGGGAGGGAGTTCCATAATTTGGCTATGATGCAAGAGAATAGTGCTTTACCAGCAGAGTTATTGGCTTTAGTGATCTGCAAGTGATTTTTGTTGCTGGATCTTAGTGGTCTGGTGGTGTGATAGGGTTGGAGTAGATTCTGGAGGGATGGGACATTTAGTGGATGGTTTACTAGTTTGTGGGCGAGTGAGAGTTGATATCATTGAAGGAGGTGAGGGAGTTCAAGCCAGCCCAGTTCAGCAAGTGAGAGACAGTGGTGACTACGGTAGGATGCCCCTGTGGCAAATTTGGCGATTTTGTTGTAGCAGGTCTCTAGCTTGTTTAGATTGCATTGCCTTAGGTTGGTATATATTGGAGAGGCATAAAGTAGGGTGGAGATAAGGTGGGAATTTGCTACTGAAATCTTTGCTGCTTTGGTGAGAAGTTGCTTATTTCTGTATAACGCACCTAGCTCTTTATGGACTTTTTTTATGGTCATGGACATGTGAATGTCAAATTTTAGTTTATTGTCTATTTCCACTCCTAGCAATTTGGTGTGTTCTGTTGGGTATATAGTGGTGTTGTCTTTTGCTGTGATGTTACAGTGAGAGTTGTTTTGAGTATGTTTGGTGGGTTGGAAGATGAGTAGTTTAGTTTTGTTTGGGTTGAGTATTAATTGAGCATCGGATAACCAAGTTTCAACAGAGGAAAAGGCTTCCTGTGAGACATTTTGCAGTTTGGGTAGGGACTGGGCTGAGCAGATGATGGTTGTGTCATCTGTGTATTGTATGAGTGTGCCATGTTTGGTGGCAGAGGCTAGATTATTGGTGAAAACAGAGAAAAGTAGGGTCCAAGGATGGATCCTTGGGGAACCCCTATGGAGACAGGTAGTTGGGGAGATATGTCATTCTGCCATACAATGGATTGTTGGTGGTCAGACAGGTAACTCTGAAACCAGTTGGTGACTGATTGAGAGAAGGATAGGTTATTGAGGACAGAGATGAGTTGTTTGTGTGGGACCATGTCAAATGCTTTAGATAGGTCTAGGAAAGTAGCAGAAGAGAGATAGCCATTGTTTTTATGCTGAAGGATAGTGTTAGTAAAGGAGAGTAAGGCAGTGGTGGTGCTATGGTTTGGTCAGAAACCATGCTGAATATTGTAAAGGAGGTTGTTAGTAAGGTAGTCTGAGACCTGAGAGTGTATGCATCTCCCTAGTATTTTGGAGAGTCATGTTAGGGCTTTGTTAATTTACTCTCACGAATGTAAATATTTCTGTTTACCTTGGCTGTCAATTGCAAGTGAATCTGAGAAAACATTTCATTTGATACAGTAATCCTGCCTGTGGCATTTAATGAATAAACATGAATTTCCTCAAGCTTTTATTAAAGGTGCAAGGGTATCTTAATTGGAAGATGCTTCAAAAGAAGTACCATTGATAAAGTTGCACTTTAATGAAGAGAAACAGAGGCCTAGGGAGTGCAAATCAATTAATGAAGCACACCATAAAAGTGAACCTAGACAGGTAAACAAATCATTGTTGATGTATCACAAGAGAAATTCCTCCCATTTTTAGAAAGGAATGTTTCCTAGGAGAAGGTTTTCCATCCTCCTGTAGGACCTTAAGCATATGGAAAGAAGAAACCCTAGGAGATATTAAAATAATGGCCACCAGGACCAGACATGAATACAATGCAGGATTTGAGTGGGTTACTCACTAATCCTGCCCAAGTCCAAGGCATCTTTTTTTTAAACACCTTTATTGAATTATCACTTGTGACAGGCAAATTTACATTTATATGAAAGTAATCAAACAAGTCCAAGGCATCTGTCATCATAACTTGAGATGAGTGTAGAGAATGAAAGGGTAAGCCCAGATTTCATTGCACAGAAACTATCAAGCAGTCCAGGTTTTGAGAAAGAAAGAAAGAAAGAAAGAAAGAAAGAAAGAAAGAAAGAAAGAAAGAAAGAAAGAAAGAAAGAAAGAAAGAAAGAAAGAAAAGAAAAGAAACAGGGGACTCCATTGATTCAAACGGTCCTGTAGATTTATTATGGAAATTTCTGCTTGTATAGCCTAATATTCTACACCTTCATTTTACTGCATATAATATGAGCCCCGTATTGTCAGCAATACTTTAGCCAAATGGCTGGATTGACATCTGACACTTGAAATAAGGAGATTAGTTTCTGCATATTTTTGTTTGACAAAAAAGATTTGCCATTGAACTCTGTTCAGTGGGGTTCCCAAAATTGCATTTAGCTGATGTGGTTCCACATTGTCCATTCTCATTCACTATAAAGTCCATTGAGACCAGGAAAAGAATCTTTGTGTTGGCTCTTCAGTAAGGTATCTGTCTCACAGTTCAATTGTCCTGGCTTATCAGTGTGCAGCTTGCATGTTTTCTTCACATGGATGGGCTTACTGTGGGTATTCTGCTTTTCTGTTATTTCCAAAAACCATGCTGGATGCTAAATCACACACACACACGTATTATACGTTCAAAGAGAAAGCATAAGCAGGACTTACATTAAACACAGGTTTATTCAGTAGTATTCATAGCCCAATAAAACCATTGTCATCTTGGCTTCCAGTTTGTAAGAAAACAAATGCCTTTTCTTTAGTTGCTCATCGACAATACTCAGTCCATATAGCTCTCCAGAATACAGGCTATCTTTTGAAAAAAGATAGCCCAAGACTGCAACTCTCAGGCCCGCTTTCCAGCTCTATAAACTGGCACTTTCACAAAGGTAAACTCTACAGGTTAGACTCAACTGAGCTCTCCCATTTCACTCTTCCAGGATCTGAAGAATAATCCTGAGTTTAGCCCTCCAAGCTGCTTCTTGTTATACCATAGTAATTGGCAATTGAAACCTTATTATCTAGCTAATATGTGGTAGTTTCTGACTGCATCTCTGTGAATATATTCACGTTCTTTATAGAGCAATACATTTAAAGAAAATTATACATTTCTAAATTCAACACACACTTTAAAGACACACCACACATTTTCTAAATTTATATACATTCATTTGCAAAACTAAATGAAATAACACAGGCAGTGCAAAATCCTACCTGTCAAAAGGCAAGCAGTGGTATAACTATGCTTAAAAAACTTTAGCATTCTGCTCCTTCACTACAAGCCGTTCAAACTAAACTCCAATGCACAATCCACTGCTTCTCTGTACTAGATCCCAAAATCTGGGAATCCATGCCATCATCACTTAAAGACACATTCTCTTACCCAAGGTTCCATTTCCAACTGAAAATGCACCTCCTGAAATTGGCAAAATGCCAGTGTAATATACCTCAAATCCCATAAACTAACCAAGCTATAAGCTCCCTACATAAAACTCTTGTCACACTAATGATTGCTAAAGTACTTCAAACTCTAGTTAGGATTGGATTCAGAAAACTTTACTGCATCATGCTAAGAGAATTTGTATAATGGGCAGCCATGTACAAAGGACATGTGATTCAGAAAACCAAGCTAAACAATGTGGCTAAGCCAAATAATGTGGCTGGCTATGATATACTCTAATGACTTTATAATGAGGCACTGTGTATGATAATGAGGTAAAATAACATGGAGAAGCAATTCAAAAATATTTAAATTTTGCATAACTGAGCTGTACCTGCTGTATATTTGAACTTGGACATATGCCCATGCTCAGATGGAGTATTTGCGGAATTATGTTAGGGGTCAAAGTAAATGTGTACCTGTAAGAGGCTTTCATTGTAGTTGATGTGCCCAAAGGCCTCAATGGCACCAGCATTCTAGACCAGTACCATATTGTCAGAGACACCATACAACAAATCATGGAAATGTGTTGGCCTCATCCACAGCCCTAGGGAATTGCAGAGATCCCTGTTGATACAAAGGTATGTTTGCTTTTACATGTATTAGCTACAGGAAACTTTTGGCAACCTACTGGAGACACAGTGAGGGTATGTAAGACATCTGCCTTGAAACATATTCTATTGGGGGGCATATGTAATTACCATGTAGCCTAGACCAGAGAGCAAACACTAATGAGAGTTCTATGATATAGTCCATTATCCTGAGGTACTGGGAGCAATAGACTACACACATTGAATAAAGGTCCTGCCTAGTGAACTGGGAAGGAGGTACGAGCCATAAAGGGATCACTCCATCAACTGCCAGGTGGTCTGTAATGAACAGGGTTTTATCTATAATGTGTGTGCGTGCCACACAGTTTTCATGACTTCTACATATGGTACACATGTGACCTCTACCAACAGTTTGCAACAGGTGACTTCCCACAGGGGCATCTTGCTGGCTGTTGTGGATATGCCCTGGAACCCTGGCTCATGACACATCAGAAATCCATACATTCAAACAGACCAGGGGTACAACTGTACAGTATTGCAAAAAAGAAAAAAGTTGCTAAGTATGTGTTTGGGCTGCTGCAGGCATACTTTCACTGTCTGGATTCATCTAGTGGTCCCCTACAATATGACCTTGCCACATGTGCAAAAATAGTAACTGTATGTGCAGTGTTACACAATATTATTCTTATGAAGCAGTTACAGCAGGGTGGCCTCTACCAGAGCCAGCAGCTCTTGGCAACACAGGTGGCATAAGCTGAGACAGACAAGGAGTCAGGGGAGGAGCTAGCAGTAGGTGATGATCTTGCCAAATGGTGGTGAATGTGAAGGCTGCCAGCCTAGCCAGAAATAATTGTGCAGATAATTCTATCATTTGTAAATATAAATGTTGAAATGCAGGCTTGTTTTCTTAAATTAAAGAATATGCTGTGAAATGTTGAACTTAAAACAATGTAGCAACATTGCCCTCTGCTGTAAAGAAAGCTAAGTCAAGCATTCCTTGTATGTCTTTTGAAGTTCAAATTATTTCATGACTGTCTTTAATGTTTACAATTCGGCTCCGGCCGGACTAGATGAAGGCATCCTGCCTATTGTTTTAACTTAAGGAATAATTACTAGAGTTTACATATGGAATGTCTTTTATTGATGTAGTTTCCTGCAGGTGCAATATAACAATTATGCAGTTTCTGTTGGCCTGGGAACACCAGGAAAGTGAAAGAATGATGTAATGTTTATCAGAACTGCAATTTCAATTTAAACAGAGAATCAGAAGGCATTAAGCATTTTTGTCTGGATTATCCAACTCACAGCACTGTCTTGCTCATATGTAAGTTATCTTAGACTTGTGTTTTCTTTTAGAAATAGCTAGGAAATAGAAGGATTAGACTAAGTGTTTTCCTGTGATGTCAGAACTGTACTACTGAATTATTTTAAGTATTTCTGTGTGATCCCTGAACTCTTTTGACTAGCACTGTGTAGCAGAAAGTATTGTCTTGTGGTTTTAATTATTATATTTTAAAACCTTTTAACTGTGGCTGTTTTGTGTAGAGATAATTTAATCTCTTTAGAATACTTGTATGCCTTTGGTAAAAGCCACTTCTATAGCTTTATCCCTGGGCTATACTACCAATTGGATAATAATATTGCACAGTAGTAATTGGACACCCTTTTAAGGGCCTTTGAGTAGCTGATAATTATTAGTGGGTGGTGGCAGCTGGTACTACCGTATAGTCTGGGGAAAAGGGGCATAGCTGGAGAACCTGTGCCAGCCTTCCCCAGGAGTGTCTGTGTGGTTCTATAAACTTATCTCAAAGTGTGTGTGTGTGTGTGTGTGTGTGTGTGTGTGTGTGTGTGTGTGTGTGTGTGTGTGTCAGCTACTTGGGCAGGGATACAAAGCACTGGTTGGACAGAGAGGTTGCTGGAGGTTTTACCTTGCCCACTAGGCTGAGATCTGGACCCTATAGCTATGCCAGTGGGGAGTCTTATTGGGGACCTGGAGAGCAAGGGAGCGACCAGCCCCAGACTGACTGTGATCTCTGTGTGCTCTTAAGGGAAATTGCACTTTACTGTGTGTACTTGTTATCCTTTCCTCATATATGAGATGCCCTCTCTGGTGTTAGTGGTGAGGATTGAGGCTCCTTGATTGCTGGGCCAGGGCATGGGCATCGCATATTAATTGGTGGCAGTGGTTGGGATATCCTCACATATTAATTGTTTGGCAGTGGTGGGATATCCACATCACATATTAATTGGTGGCAAATACTAATTGGCTTGTAGTGGTGTGGGTAGAGTGAATTCCTGTAGCTTGTGTACAGTGAGCTTTGAAGGTGTTTTGTACTCTAAATCAGCCACACAGTGAATACTCAGAGGTCATATCAAAATTGTTTTATTTCTTTTGTTAGCTTAGTTAGTCAGGGTGAGCAGGCAGCATGTCAGCAGAGGAGTATGGAAAGCTGACAAGGAGCCAGCTGGCGGAGATGTGCTAGACTAGAGGATTGGTGCATGGAAACCTAAGACAGACCTGATTGCAGCCTTGGTTACAGCTGCATCAGAAAAGAACAACCAGGAGGACAGTCAGACTGGCAGTGGAGATATAATACCCTCGGAGAATGGACAGCTCAACCTTTCTACAGTGAACTTAAAAATCCAGCTGGAGCTAAAGAGACTTGAGTTGGAGGCCAGGCATTTGGAAATAAAAGCAGCTGGGAGACTGAGGAGTCTACAGGCTGAGGAGAATGAGAAACTGATATGTCTGGAAGCTGAAGAAAAAGAGAGGCAGAGGCAGCATGAGAAGGAGATGCTGACTCTTTGCCAGAGACATGGAGGTAATGGGGAAGGGAGTAACTGGACCCCAGAAGCACAAAAGGTCAGTAAATTTCTTCTGCAGTTTAAAGAGGGGGATCATTTTGATAGTTTCATTCATATGTTTGAGAGGGTATGTAAACAGTATGAAGTTGACCAAGGGCTCTGGTTACAGTTCCTGACCCCCTTACTCCATGGTAAAGCTGTAACTGTACTGTCTAAAATGTCTGACGTTGCATGTTTTGATTATACTGCTGTTAAGAAATGTCTTTTAGAAATGTTTAAGCTAACACCTGAAACATATAGGAAAAAGTTTTGTGAGCATAGAAGCAAGGCAGATGAAAGTGTGTGTGAATATGTTGCTGAACTGAGCACTTATTTTCATAGGTGGGTGAGTGGATGTCAGGTCACCACTTCTGAAGGGCTGGCAGACCTTTTGATGAGGAAAGAAGCCCTTAGCACTTTGCCTGAGGACATGAGGATCTGGTCAGCTGATAGACAATGTGCTACTTCAGATGAGTTGGAGAAGAAGGGAGACCTATACCTGGCAAGCAGGGCAGCCCTGCACAGGAAGGGGACCTTCAGTACTGCTCATGGGTCTAAAGGAACTCATGGTGGGCAGCACAGACTGCACAACAGAATCTGCCAGTAGCAGGGGAAGCCACTGGTCCAGGTACATGTCCAGGAGCTAGGATTAAATGTTATGAATGCAACCAGTGGGGCCATGTGGCATTCAGGTGTCCACAGAGGCAAGGTGGGGGAACCAAAGGTGAGGGAGCCAGTAAGTGGGAAAGACAAAATGCCAATAGTAGGTTGTCTTGAGACAAAAGGAGTACTAAACTTCCATCCTGCAGATGTCCTGAGAGGGAAGGATTTGGATGAGACAGTACCATGAGCTTATGCAGTTACACGCAGGCAGGCTAAGAGACAAGCATGTGGGTCTGGTAGCCTGGGGGAGACCCAGACAGACTGCATACTTGCAGCCAGGACTGGTGAGGTAGTTACTTCAGGGAGGGAGCTACCCTGTAGCCGTGAGACTGAAGGTGAGCCACAGCTGCTTGGGGGTACTGATGGTCCCTTGGACAGAGTGACTGCAAAGGTAGAAGTGAGTAGTAGTACCCAGGCTGACAGTGAGGCACCACTGTCAGAGGATGCCTGACTTCCTGTGGAAGGGGAGCTGGGAAGGGTTACAAAGAGAGAGTTGAGACAGGCTCAGCTAGGGAGGCACCTGATTCGCAAGGAAAGGGGGAATCTGTACACTGGGACAAAGGGTTACTATACAGAGAGTGGACCCCTGAGGGAGGGCTAGAAGGTGAGAGAGTACAGCAGTTGGTAGTGCCTAGAGCCTACCATCTGGCCCTTCTAGCTGTAGCCCATGATATTCCCTTTGCAGGTCATATACTCATAAAACATACAAAGAGGCGTATTATGCAGAACCTCTATTAGCCTGGAATTTCCAGAGATGTAACAGGGTACTGCACGACCTGTGAGCAGTGCCTAAAGGTAGGCAAGGCAGGAGACAAGGTGAGAGCTCCTTTGATGCCTTTGCCTGTGATTGAGGAGCCATTTCAGAGGGTAGCTATGGATATTGTGGGTCCTCTGAGTACCGCAAGTTTCACAGGGAAAAAGTATATCCTAGTGGTAGTGGATTATGCTACACAATACCCTGAGGCAGTGGCCTTGTCCTCCATTAAGGCAGAGAAGGTGGCAAATGCTGTGTTAGAGATTTTCAGCAGGGTAGGTTTCCCAAAAGAAATACTGTGTTGGCAGACGTGCCAATTTCATGTCAGACCTGCTGGCTTGTTTGTGGAAGTCATGTGGGGTGAAGCACATGAAGACCACCCCCTACTATCCCCAGACTAATGGTCTTGTTGAGAGGTTAAACTCTACAATCAAGTCCATGCTATGGGCATTTCCAGATCAGTTTAAGAGGGAGTGGGACAAATATTTGACCCATCTGTTATTTGCTTACAGAGAGGTTCCTCAGGAATCCATAGGGTTTTCACCCTTTGAACTGCTGTATGGGCATAGGGTGAAGAGACCTCTAGATTTAATTTGAGATGAGTGGGAAGGTGAGTGCAAGTCTCACAAGGAGTCTGTTGTGGCATACATCCTAAACCTCAGCACAAGGCTCAGTGAACTCATGGGCTTGGCCCAGGAGAACCTGGCAGAAGCCCAACAACAGAAAAAGGTGTGGTATGACAGGAATGCGTGAACTAGAGAGTATGCTGTGGGGCAGCAGGTAATGGTTGTCATTCCTGTCAGAGACAACAAGCTGCAAGCAGCTTGGGAGAGACCCTACAAGGTGGTAAGAAAGGTAAGTGATGTTAACTACATGGTGGAACTGCTAGGTAGACAGCAAGGGCACAAATTTTACCATGTTAACATGATGAAACCTTACCATGATAGGGAGGCTCTTGTCCTGAGCATTTGCAGTGGATTGCAGGAGGAGTCTGAGGGAAATCTGGGGAATGATCTCTTCAGTGAGGCTCGGGCTGACACCTCAGTGGAAGGGGTCGAAATGTCCCAGCAGCTATCTCCTACCCAGGTTCGAGAAATCCAAGCAGTGTTGCAGGAATTTGGGGACATGTTCACTGGGAAAACAGGGTGAACCCACCTAGTGCATCACCAGGTGGATACAGGACCCCAAAGGCCTATTAGGCAGGCCCCTTATAGGGGGCCTGAAAGAGTCAGACAGACACTGAGGGAGGAGGTACAGGAGATGTTGGAACTAGGGGTGATTCAAGAGTCCAACAGTCCCTGGGCCTCCCCAGTGGTGCTGGTGCCAAAGAAGGATGGCAGCACCAGGTTCTGTGTGGACTATAGGAAATTAAATATTCACACAGGGTCAGATGCTTATCCCATGCCTAGGACAGATGAGGCCCTAGAGCAGCTGGGTGGGGCTAAGTATCTTACAACCATTGATCTTACCAAGGGTTACTGGCAGGTGCCCTTGACTTCCAGTGCTAGAGAGAAGTCAGCCTTTGTGACTCCTTTTGGCTTGTATAGGTTCATAGGTTCATAGGTAGGTACTAGGCTATTGGCCCTAGGGCATAATTAAGCCTAGCCATAAATTTTGTGCTATAGCAGTCCCTCCCAGGTGATTTAGTTACCTGTACCCCTGTCGAGCAGGGCCATAGAAGTGATTCCTGGGGTGAATTTCCGTTTCCCATCCACTCATCCAGATTTCTCTTGAAGAGTGCCAATGAGGAGCTCTTCCTTACATATATGGGGATCCTGTTCCAGAGCAAGGGGAGTCTCTGGGACATGAATCTGTCCCTCCAACATGTCCTGTTTATTGATGATGTTAGGTTTTTGTCCCTTGAGCGTGTAGCTCTGGTGGATTGGGTTTTCCTTAGGTGGAGCATTTCTAGCAATTCGGGGGTTTGACGTAGCCTTGTATGTCAGGCAGAGATCACCTCTGAGTAGCCGGTACACGTAGGCCATCTGTTTAAGGCCCTTTATCCGCTTTGTGAAGTACGTGTGAGGCCTCTCCAGCTGCTGCAGATGTCTTGCTAGGTACATCCCGAATGGGGCATTATATTCAATAACGAGTCTAATTAGTGATGAGTACAGGGGGATAATAACTTCCTTGTTCCTAGATGCAAACCCTTTTCTGATAAGGTGGGCCATGTAGAAGGATTTTCTAACCACTTTAGCAATGTGGTTGTCGAAAGAGAGGTTACTGTCTACCTGATTCCCTAGGTCCCTTATCACACTCTGTGTGATAAGTGGGCTGCCACTATGTTGTAGATCATAGGTACTTGTTTTTTCCCAAAGGGGATAACAATGCACTTTTTTGCAATTAGTTTGAGGCCATAGTTTTGGCACCATGTATCTGTATCCATAAGACCCTTTTGAAGGATGTCAACGTCACTAGGATTCTTTATTATGGCTCCCAGTTTGCAGTCATCTGTGAACTTTGTTAGCCATAGTCCCTCTGTGTTTGCTTGTACTTCGAGAAGTAGATACCAAACACAAGGGGTCCCAGGACTGAGCCCTGTGGTACACCACTAGTCACAGGTTTGGAGCCTGATCTAGCGTTTCCTATTCTCACTGAATGGGTTCTATCTATGAGCCAGTTTGCAACCCATCTTGTTATGTAAGGGTTTATATTTAGGTTGGTGAGTTTGTCTATAATTCCCAAGTGGGGAATGGTATTGAAAGCCTTTGCAAGATCAAGGTATGCTGTGTGAACCACCTTGCCCTCATCTATTGCTTTAGTGACCATTTCGAAGAAGTCAACCAGATTTAGGAGACATGACCTTCCCTTCACGAACCCAAACTGGGTGGGGTCCAGGGTTTGTAGGTTCCCAATGTCATTGTTTATGAGTTCCATGATGATGTGCTCCATGGCCTTGCAGACGAGACTCGTCAGGCTAATGGGGGGTTATTCTCGGGGTCAGTGGTTGCACCTCCTTTATGGAGTGGTATGACTGTTGCCATGCACCATTCTGTGGGCACATAGCCTGAAGTAAGGCTGTGGTTAAACATGGTATTAAGGTGAGGGGTTAATTCCTTTTGGAGCTCATGTAGCACCAGCCTGGGATGCTATCTGGTCCCATGGATGCTGTGTTTCTTGCCTTGGTGAGTGCTATTTTCACTTGTTTGTCTGTGATTTTAGGAGCAACAAAAACTTCTGGTATGGATATGAGCCCTTTGGGTGGGGAGGGTGAGCTGAAATTTGCACTGAACCTGTCTGCCATTATATTGGCGATATCAGTTGGTTCCATGAATTTTGAGCCATTATGCTGTAGTTCAGAGCAGATCTGAGAGTTGCTATTGAAGTTTTTGACATAGCTTAAAAATGCTTTGTGATTGTCTTTGGTGTCCATTGCGATTTTTCTTTCAAAGCTCACCTTAGAGTTTTTTATGAGGGTTCTTAGTTTTTCACTAAGGTTTGTCAGGGAGCCCCTCCATTCCTGGGTTTTTATTTTTTTTTGCAGTAATTTCTTCCTTCTATTATAGAGCTTGTTTATGGCCAGGGTCCACCAGACTGGTTTCCTCTTTTTGGAGGAGTGGGTCTTGGTCTTGTTTGGGATAGCATGGTCCATGCACTCATGCAGGTGCATGTAGAGTGCTTTTGTGTAAAATATATCAGATTCAGTCATATTGACATTCTGCGTGGGAGTAACAAAGTTTGCCACCTCTGTCTTGAGTAGCATAAAGTTTGCTTTGGAGAACTTTTTCACCACGGTTTCTTTTGTGACAGGGGATGGGAGTGGTATGTGGATATCTAGGGTGATGAGTTTGTGGTCCGATCTGATCAATGAGGAATTTACCACAGGTGTGGCGCATTTGTCCCCATGTTGGTGATGACCAGGTCCAGTATATTTTTACCTCTTGTGGGGGTGTTTACAAGCTGGTCCAGAAAATTGGAGTTAATATACTCCAGGAAGCACTGAGCAAAGGTATTAGTACTTTCGTAGTTTTCCCAGTTGATGTTTGGGTAATTTAAATCACCTAGTATAAGGGTGTTTGGTTGGCCTTTCGTGTTTTCCAATACCTCGAGGAAGGCGGAGTGAGTGTCCTGGGCAGGGAAGGTGATCTGTAGCAAGCTATAATCTGGATTGCAGTTTTTCCCATTGTTAGTTGCACTTGGATGATCTCTGAGGCATCATACTTTGCAATTAGTCTAGAAGTGTGGTTATCCCTGATGAATACGGATACGCCTCCGCCCTTTGTATTTCGGTCGGTTTTGTGGCTGAATTGTGTTGTATGAGTTGTAACCTGGAATCGCTGGGGTGCTCTCTTGAGCCTTGAACCAGGTCTCCCTTACTGCACAAATATCGATGTTCTCCATGTTGAGGAGTGCCTTGAGAGAGTGCATTTTAAGGTTTAGACTCCTAGCATTTAGCAGCATGACCCTCAGTTTATTATCGCTAGTACTTGTTTTGGTGGTGGATTTGTTTTTTGAGCCTTGCCTAAAAAAACACTATGGGGGTGGCAAGAGCCTTAGCTAGTATCCTGAATCCCAGGGGTGACATGTGCAAGCCATTTCTGGCAAAGCATCGAGGCTTGTCGAGCATGTCATCCCAGGCAGACAGATACTGGATCCCCTTTGAATGACACCAAAAACTTAGCCAATTGTTGACATTTATCATTTTTTCCTTGTACTGTGGTATCATACTTGGTGAGGGTAAGATGCTGCTCAGGGCTAGGGTCATACCTGCCTTGATTACATAATCAGAGAGCTCTTCTATGTCCCTTTTCATGCAGTCCAGGGAGGTACATCTCAGGTCATTCATACCAACATGGACAATGACAGAGTCGTATTTGTACTTGTTGTGGAGTGACCTGAGTGAGTGGGTAATGTGGCAGATTCTGACGCCCAACAAGCAACTGACAGTGACCTTCTCCTTATCCAGCCTGGTGAGAGGGACATCGGTGTGCCTGACTATGGAGTCACCTATTACAAGTGTGTTAGGTATGGTGTTTTGCCTTAAGGGCTGTGGTTGTGCAGCACACTATTTTTTGTGGTTATGTGATGATTGCGGTGTGTTTGTGGGTGTAGGTTGCTTGCATGTCTGCTTTGGAGGTCTCTGTTGTTTTCACAGATTTTTATTTAGAGCCTCTGAATATGTCTTTATGTATCTATGTGCGGGATTCGTATTTGGATGTATGGTGGGTCTATGTGTAGTAGGTGGTGTGCTGCAGGTTGGTACCTTCTCCTCTTGACTGTCAATTCCAGTCATGACTGCAGAGAGCTTTGCTTCAAGTTTAGCTATGTAAGTGTATCTCTCGCATATTATGGTGTCTTGTGGTAGGAGGAGAGGGTTGTCTGTGTACATGAGGCAGTTGTGACATTGCCTCAGGATGCCTAAATTCATCAGGTGCACAGGAGAACTCACTTGGAGCTGGCTCTTGAACATGCCTGAATGGGTTAAGTAAATTTTTTGGGGGGAGAGTAATTTAGCTGTTCTGTACAGACAACTACTGGGGATCTAGTATTACAGCTTAAGAATGCCCCAGCGACTTTCCAGAGGCTGGTAGATTGTATCCTAGCAGGAGCAGGAGAGTTTGCCCTTACTTACCTAGATAATATTGCCATCTACAGCCATTCCTGGCTAGAGCACCTTCAGCATGTCAGGGAGGTGCTGGGCAGACTACAGAGGGCAGGGTTGACCATTACGCTGAGCAAACTTCAGGTGGGTATGGCAGAGGTCTCCTACCTAGGACATAGAGTGGGGAGTGGTAAGATAAGGCCAGAATCTGCCAAAGTGGAAGCCATTCAGGCATGGCCTGCACCTGTTACTAAAAAGCAGGCAAGGGCATTTTTAGGAACAGCAGGGTACTACAGAAAGTTTGTCCCCAATTATAGTACCATAGCTGCTCCCCTCACAGACCTGACAAGGAAGAACAGTCCAGATAAGGTAGCATGGACCCCAGCATGTGAGCAGGCATTCCAGAAGCTTAAAGAAGCTTTGGGAGGACCCCCTGTGTTAGCCAGTCCAGATTACAGCAAATAATTTGTTGTGCAGGTGGATGCTTCAAACCATGGGGTGGGGGCTGTACTTAGCCAGATTTCTTCAGAGAGGGAAGAGCATCCAGTGGTTTATCTCAGTCATAGGCTCCAACCCAGGGAGGAATGCTATGCAGCTGTAGAAAAGAAATGTCTAGCCATAGTGTGGGCACTGCAGAAACTTCAGCCTTATCTGTATGGAAGGAAATTCACTGTTATGACAGATCACAACCCCCTAATATGGTTAAACAGAGCCAGCCAGCAAAATGCCAAGTTACTAAGATGGAGCCTAGGTTTGCAAGCATATATGTCAGTGCAGCACTGCAGTGGGAGTAGCAATGCCAATGCAGATGGGCTCTCAAGACAGGGAATGGGGTAGGTACACTCAGATAGACCTAACCCTCTCAAGCAGTGTTTCTCAAGGGTCACTTGAAAAACTAGCTTGAGTTCTCCACGGGGGGAGGGGGTTGTGAAGGCTGCCAACCTAGCCAGATAGAATTGTGCAGATAATTCTGTCATTTGTAAATATAAATGTTGAAATGCAGGCCTGTTTTCTTAAATGAAAGAATATGCTGTGAAATGTTGAACTTAAAACAATGTAGCAACATTGCCCTCTGCTATAAAGAAAGCTAAGTCAAACATTTCTTGTATGTCCTTTGAAGTTCAAATTATTTAATGACTGTCTTTGATGTTTACAATTCAGCTCCAGCCTGGCTAGATGAAAGCATCCTGCCTATTGTTTTAACTTAAGGAATAATTACTAGAGTTTACATGTGGAATGTATTTTATTGATGTAGTTTCCTGCAGGTGCAAGATAACAATTATACAGTTTCTGTTGGCCTGGGAACACCAGGAAAGCGAAAGAACATTGTAATGTTTATTAGAACTGCAATTCAAATTTAAACAGAGAGAATCAGAAGGCATTAAGCATATTTGTCTTGATCATCCAACTCACAGCACTGTCTTGCTCATATGTAAGTTATCTTAGATTTGTGTTTTTTTTTAGAAATAGCTAGGAACTAGAAAGATTAGACTAAGTGTTTTCCTGTGATGTCAGAACTGTACTACTGAATTATTTTAAGTATTGCTGTGTGATCTCTGAACTCTTTTGACTAGTACTGTGTAGCAGAAAGTATTGTCTTGTGGTTTCAATTATTTATTACATATTTAAAAAATGTTAACTGTGGCTGTTTTGTGTAGAGATAATTTAGGCTCTTTAGAGTACTTGTATGCTTTTGGTAAAATTGTATATAAAATTGGCATACAAGGGCTGTGAATACACCAAATAAAAAAAATATCAAGTGATAAGTATGACTCAGTACCACAACTACACATGCAACTGATATATTTATAACTATAAACAATTTCAAGAACTAATATCCCTGGGCACACCTTGTGCAGATTGTCTTGCCTGTTGGACCCCCAGTGTACCTGCATAAAATAACTCAGACAGATTTGTTGAAGTTTATAGTGACTAAGAGGTAAAAAGGGCTTGCAGCTTTTGATACAATGAAACAGGACTACATACCTGGAACATCTGCAGCTGAAAAACTCTAGGGCTGTACAGATCTGCCTCACTATCCAGCACTGCACTGTGGGACTCTGTAGAGATGGTACTGTGTCTCTGTAAGTCATGGTTTGTTTGGAATCCACCACTGCTTTTCTACATTCCAGTGCCACAGCTTCTGCTCTGTGGGTGGCAGCATGGAACATATTCATGGCCCTGTGGTTAACCATTTCATAGTCACAGTCCTAACCACCCATGCACTCACATTGGTGACAATCTTATCTCAGGCACTCTCGCAGTAGGACTGGTCAGCTTCAAGGACATCAAGGAGCTGCTGGCCATGGAGATGGAAGGCCTGTGGTACCACCTTATTCTCAGCATTTGAGAAATTTGTCTAGGGGTAGATGTGGATTGCACACCAGATGTAACATTATTTTTCTGTATGCCCTACGTTTTAGGCATATCTGTATTGGTATAAAAATAGTGGCATTAACAACCTTGTTCTTGCATGGGCCTTACAAATCCTTACAATACTACTATCCCACTAGGCAAAGAGGCAACATTTGGGTTAGGATTAGCATCCACTACTATGGAAGGCAGTGGAGAACTACATACACCTATTCTATGCTGTTAGTAGACCCTTCACCACATACATTTTCCTTATTCATATCAATATTCCCTACATCTATACTTTTAACTACACATACATCTCACAATAACCCATAAACCTGCAAACTAACTAAAACCTAGTATTGTACATTTCCAATTCTTCTTTTTCCAAATAAACACTTCCTACTTCCTGTCTTAATTACAATTTTGCCATTTATCCTTCAAACCTTTCTATTTCTTTCATTTCAGAAATGTTTCCTCCTACAATACCTTATACTAGTACCTTTTCTCCCACCAGCATCCATTACCTTTACAATTCTAGCAAAACTCTTACCTTGTGTCCTCCAAGCAAAATGCTTCTGAATCTCATCTCCCAATTATACATTATCTGTATCAGCACTAATGTATCCTACTAATCAAGTATAATTATCCACAGCAACAGCTCCCCACAACATCCAGCATGGAGGGCCTCAACTGGTATTTTTCTGGAATAAAATCCAGGGAAATCCAGGGGACAATAGCACCGTGTTTCACCCATTTATTTCAACATAGCTTGTTAGTTGGATATGTCCTTAACATTCTGAGGTTTTCTGTAGAGGTTCTCCTACATAAAAGTGGAGATATTAGTAATGCCAACAATTGAAGACCTAAAAGCTTAACAATAACATCTGGAGGGTCTCTATAGGGGTCCATTTACATAAAAGTAGAAATATTAGCCATGCCAACAACTAAATACCTAAAAGCTTAACAAGTAGTGTTAGAAAAGTTTTTGAGAGAACATTACTGTACCTTATCTCCTAATGATTTCTGTTAAAATTGGATATGTCATAATGTTTTGGATTTTTTTTTGTTGTTGTTGTGTCTTTTTGCTTTTCCCGGTTAGGGGTCGCCACAACGGAACTCCAGTCCGCTAATGATTGGCAGTAGATTTTTATGTGCTGAGTTGCCAGCTGTGACGCACAACCTTCAACGAAGGTACGCCCACTCATGCATGTCTCCACACAGAAGACGCTCTAGCTGAGAATCAAACAGGACAATGTCATACTGTGAGGCGACCATGCTACCGCAGCACCACCACCTGTTAAAATTGGATATGTCATAACGTTTTGTTTTTTTTATAATGGGGCAATCATGTGACACTAACATGTTAGCTATGGGGCTTGCAGTTGATGTAATATATTTGGACCTCACAAAAATAATTCAGTGCTACCATCCCCAATTTTAAGTTCATTAACTGTGTTAGGCTTTGTAAGCAAATGGATGGGTGAATGGTTGTATAGCCATTCTTATTGTGTAAGAATTTGTACGTAAGTTTTGAATGCAAGGTCGGCCAGAAAAGGTCCCCCTTCCACAGGTATCAGACTTGGACCCTTTCCTTTTCAATACTTTTGTTTCAAGACTACCTTAACTAGAGCAGGTCTATTTTGTCTTGTTAGCAAATGTTAAATAAGATAAATAAAATGGTCCATCACTTAATGACATAATGGTGCTTGGGGAAGTTATGTTGGTTAGGATAGATGTGAATCCCTCTCAGACTCTTGATAATTGATATTTGATTAGCATCTAAGGCACTAGAGGATGGATGGCGACCTGTGGGAATGACTAGCTAATGCTAGTTCATCAATCCTGAGAGAAGGTACTGGTTAGGAATCATTACCTAGGTGTTACCTGATGGAAGTTAGACACTCTCTCAGTAACATTCATGCATTAATAACAAATAGAACATGTTGGTCAGCCAAGCAATACATAGCACTGTAACCAGGTTGGGTGTGTAGAACCACACACCTATGCACATTGTATACCTTGCCATAACAGTGTGCTGCTTGGCCACCATGTGGCAGGGAAGTAGGGCCCAGTAGAACAACCAGTCCAGCCATAGATAACAGCCATAGATAACAGCTGTCCAACTTCAGATTCCCATCTTGTATTGCTAATCAAGTGGATGAGTAGCTTAAATATGGACATGGGAAGACCTAAGTGGTCAAGGTTAATAAGTACCAAAATGAAATATAAAACAACCAATCTTAGTTCAATGGCCACATTTGCTATAAAGCAAGGCTTTTAAAACATATCATGAGTATTGTTGCTTATCTGAAAGGTAACACCATGAACTGGAAATGATTACCCAATTAAAATTCAGGAACCATATCTGCAGTTTGTACAGTGGAACATACCAATAAGCATCCTCAATATCCAGGGTGACATCCAGGCCTGTACTGACAGCAGCACAAGGAATGATTGAAGAGATATGTTATATTTCTTTATCTTGAGGATCATATTGTCTTTATCTTGATGATCATGTTGAGGTTGCAAAGTTCTAAAATCAACCTCCAGTGGCCCTGTTTTGTGACAACTAGAATAGTAACCTGGTAGGTATAAGGAGACAGAACTTTACTGCTTTTCCATCTCAAGATTTTTGTTACAAGAAGGGACTTTCCAAGATGTCTCCACACTGATCAACAGCTTAATTTCAGCTCTCCCAGTGTGAAAAAAGAAACTAAGAAATAAGAGCCAATGATATTGTCAGTTTGAGTAAAATTCAGTTACTGGCTAGTAAGTATACTGCCTGGATGCCAGCAAAAATGAAAATTAGGGAACCTGAAAGAAAATCAACCAGAAAAGGTGAAGAGAACACTGGCTGGGAAGAATCCTGCAGATGTCCAATAAAAAGCAGTTCAAACTTCAGCTTTGGTACAAGAGATGGCTTCAAGTAATTTAGAGGAAAACTAAATCAAATGAACTCAGAGAGTTTCAAAATAAATGAAACACTGAAGGAATGTATCAACTCAGATAAAAATCTGGAAAGAAGACATTTTAACAAGATATTCAGATGAACTGATATAACTGCAAAAATCAGAGGTTGAAATGAAAATGCTGTCTGAGTATGAGGCTTCTGAAGAAGAGATGTTTCAAAACATGGTTGAGCTAGAAGACAGAGTGCACAGAGAAAACCTGAGATTTTCTGTTGTACCAGAGAAGCTGAAAGGAGCAAACTGTATTCATTTTGTAAAAGCTCAAATAAGTAAATGAACTGCTATTCCACAGCAGAATTTGTTAATTGAAAGAGCACATTGAGTGTACGCCACAAACTTGGCCACGTGAAAGCAACTGAAACCCATGTTAGTAAAGATGCAATCATTCCAGCAGAAATAGGTGAGCCTGAAAAAAAAACTGTGGAAAAAGGGAAAAGTATTAAAAATTGGAGACAGCAGAGTGTTTTGGAAAATGACTATTCACTGCACACCAGGCAGAAGAAACACAAATGTATCCCAGCATTTAGGGAATGATGAGAAGCAAATGTGGGATTCAATTGAACCATGGAGATGAACTGGAAGAAGAAGAGCAACACAGAAATTAGTGCCTTCAGAATATTTTTTTTCTTGGAGGATGAAAAATGTTTTTTGATGTAGAGCAGGCTAAGGAGAAAATTAAAAAAAGTTTTATCCAACAAGTGAACCATCAGACAAAAGGGGAATCTGCTTCTCATTCTTATGACAATGAAGCTCATAGAGAGACTTTGCCAGTGAAACCTTTTATAGTCTTCTAAAGGAAAACACTTGAGACACATAAAAAAACACGAGTTGACTAAAAGAATCATTAGTACCTTGGACTTGAACCATGGAGATGAACTGGAAGAGGACAAGGAACACTGAAATTAGTGCCTAAATGGGAGACTATAAAGCATCAGTGACACTTGCAAAATATGGCTTTGCAAGAAAAAAGTGGCTGAGAAAGACTGGATTTTTGTTCACTTTGTTAAATTCATGGGTGGATTATAAATCACAGACTCCATTTTATATCATTAATGTTTAAAAGGACACTAAAGGGGGAAAAGTAAATATAAGTAAACAATATTTGGTCTTATCAGTATTTGTATAAAGCATTTCTTGATATAAACTGCGTGTTATATATAGTACAGCAGTTTTATGAAGTGTGTAGTCAGGGGTATTTTAAATGTGGGAGGTCTCTCTTCAGTGACTTTTGTATGTGTTAAAGATATTAAACAAGTACTTTTTAGCTGTAAAAAGAATACGTTTAATGGTATAACAAGAGAAGAAAGGCAGGACAACATCAAGTTTATTGTTAATATGCTGTGATTTTTGGCTGCTGGGGGTAGAGGTGGGGGGGGTGTAAAAGTGCACTGATTATATTATATTTAGAATTAAGATATTTTCTATTATTTTTACAAGGATGAATGTCTAAATGAATACCCTTGGCTTAAACTATAAACAAATGTTTTTGTAAGCAAGTAGGCTATGATTAATTGTAATGATTATTTTTTTGTCACACTGTTAATTTAACAGTTTGGCAATTACATAACTAATACACAATTACCTATCTCTGCTAATCCATCATAATTAGAGCTGGAACATACAGGGACATAAGCGCCTCCTGCTCACCCATGAATATTAATGCCATAAACAAGTCTCCGCATGTTTAGTCTTCTGTGATTAGAAGAAATATTTACAACTCTGTAGTTTTCTAAAGGCTGCAAAACAAACTTTTCCTTTTACACAAAAAGTGTTTCCATACATAAAGATGCTTGCAAATGTTTTTTGTTTAAAAAGAAAATTTTATTTTGTAGCCTTTAGAAATTACCTTAAAGGCTGCTAAGGAGGCTACTATCATTTATTCACTTCCCATAATTTCAAACTTTATTTTTCACTGAATTGCTTACCATTGTATCTTTACATTTTGCATTTTCCTCAGAAAAGAATGCTCAGAACTCTCAAGATTAATTGTTTGTACCTACAGACAGATTGTCTCCACTGAAAAGTACTTCAGAAAAGAATCTTTGTAAATTTCACTCAGAACAGAATGTACAGCTGCCTTCAGATGCAGTCTTCCTGACTCCCATTGAATATTTGCTAATGGAAAAAAATAAGCTAATATCTTTGCAGATAATAATTTTAGCATTTTTCATGGATTTCATCATTTTGGCTTATTTTTAAATCCTACTTGCTTGGAAAATCACTTGTTTATAACTTAAGCTAAGGGAATTAATCAACACATTCACAAATGTAAAAATAAGAGAAAATACATTAATTCTACATATAATGTAATCGGTGAACTTTTACAACCCACTCCTACCCAGCAGCCTAAGATCACATCATATTAAAATTAAACTTGCATCTGATGTTGTCAGTCTTTATTTTATCCTTGACAGATGACAGATGAGTTTGGTTCCAATACTGAAATGACTCGGCTGTTACTTACTACAGCTCACGCAAGCCAAAAACTCTCAAACTTCACCTCTACTCACAACCCCTCTTCTCAGTTATCTCAGATTTCATTTGCTGCTTTCTGAAACTGTCACATTTAGCTACTGCTCTCGCGCTTAGTGAGTTTAGGTTAAATTATTTTGTCCATTAAAGTTTCTTCTAACCAGTTTAATTTGTTTTCCTTAGAGTTAGTGTAATCCTTTAAGTATTTATGTTGATACTCCTTTCCTTTACATTTTAAGTATTTTCCCAGTATCATCACTGATAGAGCCTCCCGCTCTCTTTCATAGTTCTATCCTTTTCCCTTACACATTTGTGTACTTCCTCAACTGTCACTATGCTGATAGTCCTTTTTCTCTTTTCTCTTCCCTTAAAAATATATATTAAAGAATAATACAAACAAAATTTCTCTTTCCTTACTTGTTATTTCCCTTCTGTAGTGTAAGTGTCTATCTGTGGATATGGCTAAAAAGGGTAAGGGCCCCTCTGGTTTTAAAAAAATGCCAGAAGTGTGGCCATAAAATACCCTCATTGCATTTTCACACTCTTTGTGTATATTGTCTAGGACCCCTACATCTTCAAGTAGACTGCAGCATTTGTCATGCCTTTAGCCACTTGGTGTTAGAAGAAAGGTGAAATAAACTTACTTTAAATTGTTTACTTCCCTCAGCTTTTGGTGAAGCCTTATCATCTGGAGATAAAGCAAAAACGGGCATTTCATCTCCTTCATCCTCATCTTCTATGGGCAAAGGCAAGAAAAGAAACCTCTTGGTTCTGACCTCCCTGTTGGTTCTGAAAGCAAAAAAATTAAAACCCTTGGTCCTGAAAGTTTCTACAGAGTCGCAGGCCTATGCTTTTGACATATCAGTGCCTACATCCACTCCGGCACTGATTGCTATTTCAAGTCCTTCAATGTCGAAGGCCTCAGTGCAGGTAATGTCTACTGCTTCACCTGCTATGACCAAAGACATACTGCCTAGGACTACCTATTCTCCTTAGATTGAACCTTTTGCTGGAGAACTCACTGATGTTTTTCTGCAGAGGCCTAGGTCTCCTTCTACTTTGTCAGTCTGCTCCAACAAAAGTCTTTCTGAGCTTGATGTGGAGAGGCTAGTGAATAAAATCCTATGAGCTAGAGAGCTTTCAGGCCCCCTGTCAGTTCTGACCCCCAAAGGTCTTGGTACTGGAACTTCCTTTACCTCGGTAACTACTCCTCCTCTAACCTCCTCGGAGATCTTAGAGTCATCTGTTCCAGATTTCCCAGTACCGACTGTACTGGCTCCAGAGTTGTTTCTTTGAAACTAGTAGCTACTCTGAGCTCTTTGGTTGCTTAGGAACTGGAGACCCCCTGGAACTGTAGCTAGCCTGTCAGTTCTAGGTGGCAGATCTCAACTCCTGGTTTTTCAGTGCCATCTCTGCTCCTCAGAGCTTCGGCTCGAGTTAGTCCAGCTCCAGCTTTGCTTTCGAGGGTCGGTTCTTTGGAGCAAGGAGTGACCCTGGTTCCAAGGCAGTCTATCTTGGCTCTGGGCTCCCTTCCCACTTCATGGGGGCCAGCCTTTGAGGCTATGCAGAGGGCCCTTTCTCTTGCAGAGACTCAGTCGGCACCTTCCCCCCCTCAGAACAGGTACTCCCCTCTAGTTCAGTTATTTTTCCTGCCTCTCCACTGGGACAGTGGGTGCCAAAGCCTCAGGCTTCACAGGCTCAGGTAGTGTCATCTTCTGATACCTCCCCAGATTATCTCCCATGAGGAGGTCCCTCAGAAAAAGAAGTGCAAGAGGAAGCACTTAGATTCCCCCAGGAATCAGTCACCAAGGACACAGATTTTGATGAGGGGGAAAGGTCCCTATGGTCAGCTCCTGAAGATATCTCATTTGGAGATATCCTGGAAATTTTAAAACAGAGGGGTGGCTTGAAGTCCCAAAACCCTTCCTCCAAGGACTCTGTTTACCTGCAGGCTTTGGCACCTGCCTGTCTACCTCCTTGGTGACCCCTCCACCTGCTGATGAACTCATTCAGTTGATTTCACAGCAGGCATGGAAGGCTCCAGATACCATCAAGCCCATCCCGAAAGACCTGATAAAATACTATCCACTCCAAAGATAAACAGTTCTGGGCCAAGGGATTAGCTGTGGATGCTATGGTCATAGCAGCCACCACTAAAAAGGAACTTGCTGAGGAGGGTTCCTCTGTCCATCTGCCCAACAGGGAGTCTCTGGCTATGGACAGATTTGGGAAGTGGGTCTGCACTTCATTGATCTTTGCTATAAGGTACTTTAATTTTTTGGCACATTTCACCAGACTCCAATGGGATCTGATTAAGGAATTGTCAGAGAGTCTATTGGGAGCTGTAGCTGAGGGAGGCCAAGAGAAATTGGCTTCCCAGTTAGTCACCCTGGAATCTGTGTCCAATTCATCCATGAGGCTGATTGTTCATACAGCTGAAGGGCTAGAGCAGCACGTACAGGCATAACCATAAGGAGACATGCCTGGATGCATCTGTGTGACTTTGCAGAACCATTCCAGTTTTCTTTCATCAATGTTCCTTTTGACAGAACTTCTTTATTTGTCCCCAAGGTAAAAGACACTTTATCCAGGTGTGAGAAGGATGTTAAGACACTTTCTGCTGTGGATGTGCATTTCTCCAACCCCCAGAGGTCCTTTTCCAGGAACCAAAGGAGTGGTGGAAAAATGTGGTTCAAAAAATTCCAAGGACCTTTCCAGGAAACACATGGAGAAAGTTCCCCCAGGGGCAGAGGCGGGAACCAAAAAGGATGACGCCATCTTCATGGCAGAGGTCGTCCACAAAATCAGGGCTTCAGGGATTCCTTCCCAGGAAAGCCCTTTCAGCATTCCTGAAGTGAGACCCAGTTGTCTTCCTCTGGAGGCAGTCGGGGGATGCTTATCCTTCCACCTAAATACCTGGCTGAAATTAACAACAGATTCCTAGGTGCAACAGATCATTTCCAGAGGTTATATAATTCCCTTTTTTTACTCTCCTCACCTACTCAAGAAAATCCCAGATGTTCCATCCAATCAGTGGGATTCAGCAGGGCAAGAAATTCAAAAACTGCTAGACAAAAAGAGTCATCCAAGAAGTCTCACCAGACCAGAAGAGATCCAGAACCTACTCAAGATTCTTTTTAGTGCCAAAAAAGACAGGGGACTGGAGACCCGTTTTGGATCTCAGTGCGCTGAACAACTCTGTTCGGCAAACAATGTTCTGGGTCATCACGGTACAGTCTCCAGTACGTCTATACTTCCCTTTTTAAAGAAAGATGACTGGATATGTTGAGTAGACCTTCAGGATGCATATTACCATATAAAGATGAACAAATGCTCCAGAAGGTTCCTCCACTTCCAGCTGGGAGCCAGTCATTACCAATTCAGAGTGCTGCCCTTTGGTCACATCACAGCCCCCAGGATGTTCACCAAATGCATGGTTGTAGTAGCAGCTCACTTGAGACTGCAAGGAGTCTGAGTGTTTCCATACTTGGAAGACTAGCTCATAACTGCTTCTACCAAGCAGTTAATGGTAGCCAGAGATTATACCTTCAATATCTGCGCCCCTCTGGGGATTACGGTAAATCTTGAAAAAATCTCATTTAACTCCAACACAAAATTTAGAATTCATAGGGACTGTACTAAATACTCGAATAACAATAGCATCCCTTCCTCCAGAAAGACTTCAGAGAATAGTGGTACAAATACAAAGGATAATCCAAAGAAAGAGGGTTCCGGCTTGACTAATCTTGCAAGCTCTGGGGTCGATGGCAGCATCAATAACTCTAGTACCTTTAACCAGGTTTCATATGAGAATTCTACAATGGATTCTAGCTTTCCAGTGGTCTATCCTTCACCAACCCTTGTTAGACCAAATCCTGATCAACGGTCATTGCAAAATGGATCTGCTTTGGTGGCTACACTCTGAACAAATTCTCCACAGTCGCCCCTTTGTTCTTCCAGAGCCCACAGCCATAGTTACCATGGACACCTCCCAGATGGGGTGGGGGGACATTATCTGGGCAAGACGGTCCAAGGCACTTGGCCCCCTTTAGAGGATAACTTGTGCATCAATGTCCTGGAGCTAAGAGTGGTGCTTCTTGCATTGCAGGCCTTTCAGACAGCTCTTCTTCATAGAACTATTGCAATTCAAACAGACAATATGTCAGTGATTTGGTGCATCGACAAGCAGGGAGGAACCAAGTCTTATCCCCTTTGTTGAGAAGCCCTCAGAGTGTGGCAGTGGGTGATCTCTTCCAACTGCTTTCTAATAGCAGCTCACATTCTGGGGAGTTCCAAAGTGATTGCAGACAAACTGAGCAGATGCATCCTTCAGTCTCACAAGTGGTCTCTCAATCTAGAGGTGATGAAAATGATATTTTGTCATTGGGGTCAATCTTGCTGAGACATGTTTGCATCCCCCCTAAACAACAAGTGCAGCAATTACTTTGCCCTGATTCCCCCTCCGGAGAAGTTACCCAGAGATGTTCTCCTCTACAGTTGCCCCCCCCCCCCCGGTCTCCTAGATGCCTTCCCCCTGATACCTCTGATTCCAAAATTTTTACAAAAAAAACACTCAGGATGAAAAGCCCAGTAATCCTCATTGCACCCTTTTGGCTTCTACAGATTTAGTTCCCCTTTCTTTGGCCTTATCTGATTAGACAACCCTGGATTCTGGACCTGGTTCTAGAACTTCTGTCTCATTCAGATGGTCTTGTTCACCCAGACATTTTGAACCTGAAGCTGACAGAGTGGTTCCTAAAATTCCATTAGTTGCCAGGTGTCCTAATATTTCCTCTCCAGTATGACACATTCTCTTGTCCGCTCATAAACCTTTGACTCAGAAACTATACTCTAGTTAGTGGAAAAGATTTACCCTTTGGGCCCATGAAAAAAAAAAATAATTTTTCTGCTTCCACAGAGCATGTGTCTTAGACTTTTTAGCCTCTCTCTTCAGTGCTGGAGCTTCTCCTTCCACCATTAGATTGCAGTTGGCTGCAATCTCTAATTTTCATAATGGTATAGAAGAACATTCTTTAGCCAGTCATAGACTTTTTAAATCATTCCTAAGGGGCACACTTTTGTTAAAATCCCCATTCAAGTACCCCAGTCCTCCTTGGGATCCGAACTTAGTACTACAGTCAGTAATAAATTCCCCTTTTGAACCCTCTACGGAATGTGATCCAAAGTTTTTTATCTTGGAAGACACTTTTCTTGGTAGCCATTACTTCTCAAAAAACACATAGAGCACTGCTGTAGCTGCCAAGTTTTCTTTATTAACACATTCTGGTACCTCGGCCCCACCGGCCTTCAATGGAATGAATACATATAAATCAGGCAGCTTTTTATAGTCCAACACCACACTCAATTCCACCAATAAATTAATGAATCAATTAGAAAACATTAATTAACTTTGCTCAAATACACTTCATTACAAAACAGAGATGTGCCCCCCCACACAATATACACTCACACTTCATCATTAACAAAATAGCAAAAGTGAACTATACATACATTTTATACAGTGCATTATCAAAATTCCTATAATAAATTTATTAAATAATTTCATCAATTTATTTATATTAAATACTAGTAAAGATATACACTGTCCAAAAGAAAATATATGAATTGCAACCTCCCTAAGCCCTATTATACTAAATAATAACATGAATATTTTCTTTTGTAAACATGTTTGTATTAATAGATATGCTGTACTACTTCACCTTAAAATATTATTTCATTGATCTATATGTGAAATATTGTGCAAAGAAATCCTAATCATATTGTAAATGACAAATAAATAATAAATACTAAATACCCCACTCTATTTCTAAATTTAAACCTTTCGGGAACAAAGAGCCAAAATAAACTATTAACTTAGATTCCAGCTAAACTAATTTCCTTTTAAATTCATCGCCCCCCCCAAATTTTGTTCAAAATATGGCTTTGCCAGTACACTAAAGAAAAAACTATCTAAGTGACCTCCATGTGCACTGCAAACGTGCTGTGCCACTGGACTATCCGGTCTATTTCTAACATCTCCTAGATGTTCTAAGATTCTGAGTTTAACCTTTCTCTTTGTCTGTCCCACATACCATTTACATGCTGTGCATCCACATCCAATGATGTAGACCACACGGCATGAATTACAATTAAACTCATTTTTTTACAAATAAATTTTTACCATTGATAGTCCATCCATCCACATTTTTTATTTTTTCACACACCTTGCAACCCCCACATGGAAATACACCCTTCCTTTCTACTACCTCAGTTTTAATAGCCATTACTTCTGCCAGGAGTATTTCAGAAATCCAGGCCTTATTGTCTGAACATCGTTATCTGATTTTCCATAAGGATATGGTCTGCTTACAAACAAACCCCTCCTTTCTAGCCAAGGTAGTATCAGAGACTAACATCAATCAGATTATTAATTTACCAGTTTTCTTCCATTCCTTCATTCAAGCAAAGGAGAATATGCCTTACATTTAACAGACATCCACAGACAATTAAGTTTCTACCTTCATGGAACCAAAGACATTAGAAAATCAACTCAACTGTCTGTTTCCTTTTCCAGTGCAAAATCAGGTAAAGGAGTCAGCAAGACCATTCTCACAAAATTTTTGGAAGACTGCATTTCATTTATTTATGATAAGAATAAATGAACCTTGCCTAAGAAAGTCAAATCTCACTATACAAGAAGTACAGCCACTTCAGCAGTTTTCTAATCTAGTGCTTCCATGGATGATATTTGTGCAGCAGCTGCTTGGGATTCTCCCCATACCTTTATCACTAATTACAAACTGGACTTGGTCTGTAGGGGAAGATCATCCTTTGGCTCGATGGTGCTCAGGAATATCCTTCTGTGAGTCCACCCAAGATTTTAGATAGCTGGGGACTCTGTCCCATCTGCCAAGGATAAAATGAAGATTGACAACATCAGATAAGTTATGTACTCACCATAATGTTCCATCTGTGTTGCCTAACTTCATTTATACTTGAATTCCCTCCCTCCATCCCCCAACCTCAAAGAATTTTTGCTGGAGCAGATCATATTCCCTTGAAGTATTATGATTATTCAAGCACAGCAGATAAGGCTTCCCTCCGGCTAATTTTCTATTTGCATATAAATATTTTAAATATATATATATATATATATATATATATATATATATATATATACATACATATATATGCATATAGGGTTAATATGTATGTATGTATATGCATATATATATGCATATAGGGTTAATATGTTTATTTACTTCAAATCTCCCTTGCCTCTCCACAACCCCTCCTAACAAACAATGCTGAAATTCTACTTGTAAAACTTCAACCAAACAAACATAAAAGCATAAATATAGCATGTATTTACACCCCCCAGGCAACAATAATAACAAAACCTTAGAGGACCTTCTCCACTGGTTAACTCAAACTCACCCCCAGGAATCCATAGTGTTAGGTGACTTCAACATCGATTGGAATTCCTTCTCATCTAGCTCCCCATCTAGCAGCATAAATCTACATGGCTTTTCTCAGCTCATATCCACTCCTACCAGACTAGGTAAATCCCAAAACAAAGACAGCATCCTGGACTGGATCCTTACTAATAAAGATCCTGACCAGTACTCAGCAGGTACTCACCCAGAGGACATGAGTGATCACTTACTCACCTATGTTATCAAATTCAAGAAAATCACCCCTTCTTACAACCATAAAAATCAGGAACAATAATAAATTCAACGCCTCCATTTTTCAAACTGAACTTAAAGCCCACAACTGGACAATACTCAAGTCTCTTCCTCTTGAAGAGGCAGTTATCTACTTCAACACCACCTTCCTCAAGATTCTAGATTCCCATGCTCCAATACTGTCAATTAGAACTAAAACCAAAACCGCACCATGGCTCTCTAAGGAAACAAAATCCAAAATCCTATCTAGAAACAAGATGTGGGTCACATGGCGTACCTCTAAAGACCCACACTCCCACCAAACCTTCCTGCAACTTAGAAATGAAACTAAAAGAATGATCTTAAATGATAAAAAAACTTCTTCCTCCACCTCCAACACAAACACCTTAATAATCCACAAAAATTCTGGGCAAGCTTAAACAAGCTCCTGCACCCAGGCCAGGCAACCACCCCCACTCCAACAACTTGCAAACAACAGTGCCCTGTAAACATTGCTAACACATTCAATAGTTTCTTCACAGAAACTATACAATCCCTGGCCACACAATTCAAACAAACAACCAGCCCACTCCACTGCCCATGCCAGCAGAATACTACAACTACATCAGATCATCTATTTACCTTCGATCCAGTACCCATATCCTTTATAACATCTCTTCTTAAAAAACTAAAACCCACTAAGCTAGCAGCTGACCTTCTCCCAGCTGAGTTTCTGCAAAAAGCAGCTGAGGCCATTTCCTATCCTGTCTCCATAATCATAAACCGTACCTTGTCAGAAGCCTTCATCCCTCCATATGGAAAATGTCCCACATTATTCCTCTCCATAAAGGTGGTAGCTCACTAGAGCTAACCAACTACAGACCTATAGCTATACTCTCACCCTGGCCAAAATTATGGAAAAGTGTGTCCACAAACAACTGATGGAACACCTCACCAAAAATAAAATTCTAGCTAACTCCCAGCATGGCTTCAGGCCAAATCACAGTACCACATCAGCCCTACTATCCTTTTCTAATACCATCAATAACTTCAGAAACAATAATAAACTATCATCTGCTCTTTTCTTAGACCTCTCCAAGGCCTTTGATATGGTGAACCACATTCAACTCCTCCATACATTAAAAACTATCACTCAGCAATTCCACGCTGAAATGGTTCCAATCCTACCTGTCCAATAGGCAACAGGCTGTTCTATGGCAGGACAAATTATCTACATGCCTACCTGTTACACTTGGAGTTCCCCAAGGATCTATTCTTGGCCCTCTTCTCTTCACCATCTTTGTTAATGACCTGCCCACAATCACCCCCCCATGCCACATGCATTCAATATGCAGATGATTCGACTATCATCAGCACTGCCTCCAACCTGGCAGACCTCACTGCTTCAACCCAAGACACCTTCAACCTAATAGAAAAATGGTTCTCAAGTTGACAACTAGTTCTCAACCCCAACAAAACAAAACTACTTACTTTCTCACCCACTAACAAGACTCTTCCCCCCACCTTCTCTATTACATCCTCCAGTGGAATCACTATATCACCAGAAGCTCACACAAAGCTATTAGGTGTTACCATTGATAACTCCCTTAAATTTGACACCCATTTCAATCTTACCATCAAAACCGTCAATAAAAAGCTTGGCTCTCTATAAAGTAAAACACTTTCTCACTCCTCACGCTAAAATTACAATTGCCAGCACACACCTACTATCAACTCTTTTCTATGCCTCCCCTCTTTACAAACCTAAACAAGACAACCCTTAACAAACTTGCTTCTTGTTACAATCACATAGCTAGATTTGCCACAAATTCCACCTTTAGAACGCACCACTGCACTAACTTGAAGCAACTAGGGTGGTTAGAGTTTTCCAGCCAACTCCATTTCAACCAACTCAAAACGGCTCACCAGATACTGTATCACCCAGAGAAAACACCAGCTCTGAAAAACATCATTCACCCCTATATTAACCTGCAATCTTTACGCTCCTCCAATAAGATCTTAGCTCAAACTACCAAAGCCAATAATTCTGCTGGGGATTCTCTATTCTCAAACTTTGTAGGTAAAATGTGGAACTCCCAGCCGACCATGCTCACCTCAGAACCCTCACTCCTACAATTCAAAAAAACGCTTAAACCCCATCTCAATACTCTCTGGCAATGTCCCTGTTCCAAACCTGATTAACCACTATCATTTACCCTTCTCTTACCTCACTATCCTTAACGCTTTTAACAAGGCCTCGCCTTTGTAACTGACCTATGTTTTTTATATGCTGCTGTTGTTTTTTTCCCAAGATGTGATGTATCTTTATATTGTATTTAGAACTCAACTATCTTCCTTTTTTTGCATTAACAATGTTCATATGTCTGTTATGTACTTGGAGCTTTTCTCCCCGGGCCTCCGCTGAAAATGGACATGTATCCAGTCGGACTCTCCCGGTTAACAAATGTAAAATAAATAAAAATAAATAAATAAATAATACTTTCTGCACACTCGATCTGAGGTAATTGAGAAAGCGGGATTGTGGGTAGAGGTGAAGCTCGAGAGTTTTTGGCTGGCAAGAGCTGTAGTAGTGGCCAAGTTGGTTCTGATATCGGAACCAAACCCATCTGTCAAGGATAAATGAATATAGACAACACAGATGAAACATTATGGTGAGTACATACATTTTTTGTCAACCTTTCTTCTCATGTTATACTGTAAAGCTCATACTTCTTACAACTAAAAAGTATGTGTTTACTTTAATATCTTTAACACATACAACAGTCACTGAAAAGACTCAACCCACATTTAAAATATTATTTTGACTACACACTACACAAAACTGCTTAACTATATATAACATGCGGTTTATATTATGAAATGTTTTATTCACATACTAATAAGAGCAAAAGCTGTTTAACTTACAGTTACATTTCCCCCATTTCAGTGTCCTTCTAAATATTAATGAGATGAAGAGTGATATGTGATTTACAGTCCATCCACATGTTTGACAAAGTCAACAAACGTGCAGTCTTTTTCAGCCACTTTTTCTTGATAATCCATTCTTCACAAATGTGATTGATGCTTTATAGTCTTCCATTTATTCACTAATTTCAGTGTTGCTTGTCTTTTCTTCCTGTTCATCTCCATCTCCCAATACTAGACTGTGGTTCAAGTCCAAGATACCCCTGATTCTTCTGGTAAACACCAATGCTTTTTTGTGTGTCTCAAGCATTTTCCTTTGATACTTTAATAAAGGTTTCACTGGCAAAGTCTTGCTATGAACTTTACTGTCAGAAGACTGAGAAGCAGAATCCCTTTCTTCTCACTGGCTCACTTTTTTTGAGTAAACTTGTTTTTCTTCCTTAGCCTTTTCTGCATCAGAAATATATTTGAGTCTCCAAGGAATAAGTACCTTGGAGACAGCTTGATACAGCAGCTTGAATCCCACACCTGCCTCTTGATATTTCTTGGTTGCTAGGATATATTTGCTTCTCTCTGTCTGGTGTGCAGTGAGTGAATGATCATTTGCTACAAACATTCTGCTGTCCCCTGTTTTTAATACTTTGTCCTTCTGCCACAGTTTTGTCAAGGATCAACTTTTTTTTGCTGATTTGATTACCTCTTTACTAATATTGGTCTTGGCTGCTTCCTCATGACCAAGTTTGGAGCATATACTTGATGTGCCCTTTCAATTAACAAATCCTGCTATGTAACATCAGTCCAGTTGCTTATTTGTGCTTTCATAAAATCAGTATATTATGCTCGTTCCAGTTGCTCTGGTACAGCAGAAAATCTCAGGTTTCCTTTGCATGCTCTGTCTTCTAACTCTACTATTTTTTGAAACAGCTCTTCTTGAGCAGGAGCGGCCTTAGGTCAACTGGTGCCCTAGGCAAAAGGGCTCCACGGTGCCCCCACCACACCACTCAGTGCCCCCATCCTGGTCTACCTACTCCAAATAAATACTGGAAAAGCACCCCTGCTAGACCGGCACCCTAAGCGGCCACCTAGTTGGCCTATGCCTAAGGCCGGCTATGTTCTTGAGAGGCCTCATACTCGGCCAACTTTTTCATTGCAACCTCTGATTTTTGTAGTTTTTCAGTACATCTGAACAGGTACTTAACGCTTTTATTTTTACAGCCTTTTATTTGAGTTGATATATTCCTTTAATGTTTTGTTTATTTTAATCACCTCTGAGTACATTTCCTCTAAATTACTGGAAACCATTTCTTGAATCAAAACTGAAGCTTGAACTACTTTTTTGCTGAACAGCTACAGAATTCTTCCCAGACAGTGTTTTGCCTTCACCTTTTCTGATTGATTTTCTTTCAGGTTTTACAAATGTTTTCTATGCTGGTATCCAGGCAGTGTAGTTACTAGCCAGTAACTGAATTTTACCCAAAAAGCAGTTTCAATGGCACTCCTTTTTCTTAATTTCTGTTTTCACACTGGGATTGCTAAAGTTAAGCTGTTGTTCAGTATGCAGCCATCTTGGAAGTCTACTCCAGAATCTTTTTCATACCAAAAAAGCAGGACTCCTAGAGATCCATCCTTAATCTATTCTTTATAAACACCTTTGTAAATGTTCTGAAATTCAAAATGCTCAATTTACACTCATTCCTAGTGTTGTTTTCAGATTGCTGTTTCATGATGACTCAAGAATTAGGATTGCCAAATGTCCAGAAATTTTTTGGATAGTCCAGAATTATGGGACACTGTTACTGACACTGAAAAACATAAGACTATGTTTGCTTGTGCACAGTAATATTGTATGACAATCCCCTCGAGGGGACGCTAAATGCATACTTCTACTCTGCACACATTTTGCTTTCATGTACATGTCCAGAACTCTTGACATGAAAAGTTGGCAACCCTAACCAAGATCTCAAGGACACCTATCATCATATTCCTATTGCTCCTAATATCAGGAAATTTTTGAGATTTCCTATATCTGGCTTACATTATCAGTTTTCTGCATTATTCTTTGGGCACTCTAATTTACCTGGAGTGTTTACAAAGTATCTCGCCCTAGTGGATGCCTATTGCAGAACTCTAGGCATCCACATATTTCCTTATTCATGGAGTCCTTAAACAAGATAAAATTCCACCTTTCCAACCTGGGCTTCAAATTGAACCTTCAAAGGTCCTTCTTCACACAGTATCAATAAATTGTTTTCCTAGGGTGTTTGTTAGACACAGTAAAAAGGGTGGCCTTCCTGTCAGAAGACAAAGTTCTGACTTATCAGGGTATCTGTTGGATTTTCTCTTCCAGACATGGACTCACAAGAGAGTTTCTCAAAATTCTGGGCCTCATGGCATCAATTAACCTCATGATGCTACTAGCTAGACTACACATGAGAAAAACAAATCAATGGTACTTGAAGAATTGCAGGACACAGCACTGTCATCCCTTGGATTTGTGGAACAGGAAATGCAGAGGTTGAGGGATCAAATACGTATAAATCCAGGACTCCTTTTCTCTCTTCAGACCCTAGTCTAATCTGGCCAGACAAACTCTTCAGATTTTGCACTGGGACAGCGTCCCTTGGAGTTCAAGTGTATGGCTTGTGGGATACACAGGACAAGCCAAAACACATAAATGTAAAACATATGTTTGCAATGATTCATATCGTAAAAATTCTTCATCATGTATAGTCTCTGGGTCCTCTTCTAGTGGTTACAGACAAGACTACTGTGATGTGGTTCCAGGGTCCAAGGTCATACCCTCTTTGCTGGCAGGACGTGACGGCCTGGGAGTGCACTATACAACATTCTCTGACTCTTCAAGCCTCATAAATTCCATCAGAGCAAAACACAGTGATAGACAAACTAAGCAGATCCTGGACAGACCCTCATGAGAGGAAATTCCATGTAGAGATCTTCCAGGACTTGTTTCAGATGTGGGGAATACCTCATGTAGATCTGTTCACCTCCTTTCAAAACAGACAATTGAACAAAGTCTGCTCAAGAATCCATGCGGTCATGGTTGGAAGACAGACTGTCTATCATTCCCATGTTCAGGAACGTTCCTGTGTGCATTTCCTCCCTCTCCAATGATTCCCAAAGTACTTCTAAAGATTCAAAAATAGTTACTAAAGTTCATTGTTGTAACCCCCTTTTGGCCCAACCAAAACTGATTCACCCTTTTAATTGAATTGATCAAGGACAATTACCACAAGCTTCTTCACAGACTGCATCTGCTCACACAGCGAACGGTGCACTCTAATTTACAGCAATTGCAGCTGACAGCCTGGATATTTCTATTCTGATACCTTATAGACATTTGTTCCATGAGGATGTGCAGGAGGTATTTAAGAAGGCAAGAAAACCTACAACTAGAAAATATTACATTTACTAGTGCAAGAGGTTTTCTAGGTGGTGCCTAGCTAATAACAGTGGTCTTGAAAGGGTTTTGACTCCTGTGGTTTTGAAATATTTATGTGAGCTATTTAGAGATGGTTTGTCACATGCTTCTGTCATAGTGCATCTTGCAGCCATCTCAGCTTGTTTGCCTATGGATTTGCCACAGTGGTAGCATTCACCTGCCTTCCCCCAGATTGTGCATAGCTGAGTTGGGTTTCAACCACTTTGATTTGGTTGTTATTAGATTTGTTTTTTTATGTGGTATTGGTATTGGCTGTGAATTTACTTTTGCTAAATGATTCTGGCATCAGGTACTTTCCTCTCCTTCTTTGTGGAAGCAAAAAAGCCCGAAGACTCATTTGATGTGACATCTAAAGGCTTCCTTCTCAGGATATGCTGAACCAATTAGCTGTCACAGAAAGAGAGAAGGAAGGGAGTCTAAATTTTTGAAAGATGGCCAGCACTGGGTTACCTTGGCAGGTAACCCAAAATGTCCTGAGGCGGTGAGGATACTGGTACAGGTAAGTTGGACTTCCAGAACTGTACTTTCTCTTACTTGTTTATGAACTGGATGCAGTTTGGTTGTTTTAAATGTATGCATGATTAAAATTGGTGCATGGTTACTTTACATATGTGGGAAGATTACAGTATTTTAAATCTTTCTAGGGTGCTTGTATTGTGTAGTTACCCCTGAATCTAGTGGACTTAGGCTGAGGGATGTAATCTTCTTGTTTAACAGACTGTTAGAAAACTTTTAGTTATGTACTCACCATAACTTCAGATGTTTGGGATCCATCTCGCCTACATTCTGACTGATGGGTTCGGAGCCGATCCCTCGGCTCCGACTCGGCACGCTTATGCCAAAGAGCGAAGTCTCTTATTGGCTGAGCTTACTATATCCCAGGATGCACCACTACCAGTCCCCCAGATCTAGTTTGTCCGCATACATGCACACATGCATGCTCTGATTATATAACATCGTCAGATGAACAAGATAAAAACAGTAGAACTCAAACCGTTCAATCTCTTCTGATCTCCAAGGCAGGGGGAAGGAGGGTGGGTATTAGGAATGTAGGTGAGATGGATCCCAAACATCTGAAGTTATGGTGAGTACATAACTAAAAGATGTTATGTGATCCTATCTCGCCTACATTCTGACTGATGGGACAGCGTCCCTAGCACCTGAATCCTGGGTGGCTCATTGGAAAACACTTCTGAGTACCGTGGAACCAAATGATGCTCGTCCTTTAGATGCCACATCAAATTTATAGTGGGAAAGGAAAGTGTGCGGTTTGGCCCAGGTAGCCGCAGCACAAATCTCGATATAGCGAGCTTGGAATGAAAAGCTATAGAAGTAGCCATAGCTCTGGTAGAGTGAGCTTTGATAGATGTTGTAAGTTGCTTATTCGAAGAAGAATAAGCCTGAGTTATGCAATCTCTAATCCATTTGGAGATAGTAGCTTTTGTGATGGTTTGACCCAATTTATTGTCTGAGAAGGACACAAACAACTGGTCTGACTTACGGTTGCTGAGTCCTGTCTAAATAGAAGCAATTGCCTGTGAACATCCAATTTATGGAGAGTGTATTCTGCTTCATTGGAGAATTTTGGGAAGAAAACTGGCAGCTCTAGAGACTGTTGGAGACAGAGATTAGAACAGACCTTTGGGACAAAGGATGGATTAGGCCTAAGTGATACTCTATCCTTGTGGAAAATCAAGTACGGTGGTTTAATAGACAGGGCTTGAAGCTCTGAAACTCTTCTTGCAGAAGTAATTGCAACTAAGAAGGCAGTTTTCCAAGACAGATATTTTAACTCACATGTAGCAGCCGGTTCGAAGGGGAAGATGTCAATGCACGAAGCACTAAATCTAGATCCCACGGAGGGCAGGATGAAAACTGGGGTCTTAACAGACCCGCACCTTTAATGAAAGTTTTGCATAGTCTGCTGCTCATCAATGGAGGATCCATGGACTCGTGAAATTTAGAAATAGCCGCTAGTTGGACTTTAATAGTAGAGACAGAAGATCCTTGATTAAACAGGGATGTTAAGAATTTCAAAACCTCTGGGATAGGAGCAGTGATAGGGTCTAAGCCCCTAAGTTGAGCCCAGATAGCAAACCTCTTCCACTTACTGAGGTAGAATTTCTTAGTGGTGGGTTTGTGGGCCGAAGATAAAATGTGAATAACTTCCGGGTCTAATGTGTGACTTCTGACTAAAGTCGGAAGTGGAGGAGCCAAGCTGTCAACTTCAAGGAGTGAAGGGACTGGTGCTGTTGTCCCGACTGATGAATTAACAGGTCCGGAATTAGGTCTAAAGTCCACGGATCGTCCACCGCATGTTTCTTCAGGTAAGGAAACCATACCTGACGAGGCCAGTATGGGGCAATCAGTATCATTGCGGACCCCAATTGAGAAGCTTTTTGAATGACTTTGGAGAGAAGTGGTATCGGAGGAAAGGCATAAAGTAGCCCTGTTGGCCAAGGTTGTGCTAGAGCATCCATAGCTGGTTCCCCTTGATGTGGAGTCAAGGAGAAGAACCTTTTGCACTTCGTGTTCAGTGGTGTTGCAAAAAGATCGCAGCACGGCGTTCCTCATCTCCTGAAAACCTGAGCTGCTACTGTTTCGTTTAGGGACCACTCGTGAGGAGAGAAAATTGTCCTGCTCAATTTGTCTGCCAATATATTTGATTTCCCCGGAATGTGGGTCGCTACCAAGAAGCGGTTGGTAGCTACAGCCCATTCCCACACCCTCATGGCCTCTCTGCAAAGGGGGTAAGATCTGGTCCCTCCTTGCTTGTTCAGATACCAGACCACCGACATGTTGTCTGTGTGGATGGCGATGATGCCCTGAGGAAGAAACTTGTGTAAGGCCTGTAGGGATAGAAGTACAGCCCTCATCTCCAACACATTGATGTGGAGAAGAGCTTCGTCTGGAAGCCAGGAGCCCTGAACTAACCTGCCCAGACAATGTCCCCCCCACCCTATCTGGGAGGCATCTGTCATCAGGGTAACCACTGGAGAGGGAATAACAAAGGGGCTTCCTTGATTTAGATTGGATGTCTGAAGCCACCAGCGAAGGTCCCGTTTGCATGTTTCCGTAATCATGATGTGATGATTGAGGGGAAGATCCTGAAAGGACCATTGAGTTGACAATAGCCACTGAAGAATCCTCATGTGCAATCTTGCCAGAGGAACTAAAAGAACCGTGGCAGACATTGAACCTAAAACTTGTAGAACCATCCTGGCTGGGGCTTTGGATCTCGAGACCAGAGCTTGAACTTGGCCCTGTAAAGTTTGGATCCTTTCGCGGAAGAAAGACGCATCAATTTTGAGTCTATCTCTGCTCCTATGAACTTTATGCGCTGAGAGGGCAGCAAGACAGACTTTGACCAATTGAATGTAATCCCCAGGGTAGCACCTAGGAGATGGTGGCTTTGAGGTTGTCCATTAGTAGATGCCTGGTGGTGGCAGTCAGGAGCCAGTCGTCCAGATAGGGAAACACTTGGAATCCAAGACTTCTCAGGTGAGCCGTCACTACTGCCAAACACTTGGTGAACACCCTGGGGGCTGTGGTGAGACCAAAGGGCAGTGCACAAAATTGGTAATGACTGACTCCCAGGCTGAAGCGCAGATACCTCCTGGACGCCTGATGTATCGGTATGTGATAATAGGCGTCCTTGAGGTCTATGGAGCACATCCAAACATCCTTCTCCAGCAATGGGAGAATGGATTGTAACGTGACCATTCGGAATTTGGATTTCGTGACGGATTGGTTCAGTCTGCTGAGATCCAATATTGGTCTCAGGTCCCCTGTCTTTTTTGGCACTAAAAAGAACCTGGAGTAATTTCCGTATCCGATCTGGTCTGTGGGGACCGGTTGGATGACTCCTTTTTCTAGCAGCTTTAAAGCTTCTGCGGCTGCAATTTCCCTTTGACTGGGTGGTGGGTCCGGGATTTTTTTGGACGGTGGGGGTGAGTATATGAACGGAATGGTGTAACCACCAGCAATGATCCGAAGCACCCATCTGTCCTGAGTGATTGACTCCCAGGCTTTTAGGTGCTTGGCAAAACGACACCCGACTGGCTCCGGAGCAGCACAGCCGGGCAATCCCTCATGATGTGTGGGAGGCTGAAGAGCCACGAAAGGACTCGCGGTCTCCAGAATTGCAGGGCCCTCTGCCGCCTCTGGGACGGTGTCTCCCAGAAAAATTTCCCCGTCCTCTGCCTCTGGAAGGGGAATCTTCCTGCTGTTGGGGGAAAAACTTACGTGATTTACGGAACCACATCTTCCCTCCTTTAGCCTTGGGATAAGGCCGAAAGGGAGTGGAATAACGGGCACCCACGGCAGATAAAGTTTTTCCCTCTTGCTCACAGCGGTAAGGGTGTCTTTAACCTTAGGTCCAAACAAAGAGGACCCATCAAAGGGAGCGTCGGCGAAGGAAGACTTGAAGGCCTCCGCGAACTGACACAAGCGGAGCCAGGCTTGTCTCCAGAGCCACGCCTGTGCCTGCCGCTTACCCGCCTTCGGCCGCATAGGAAATGAGCCTCATGGACGAGTTAGAAATTGACGTAAGGATAGCCAACTGAGAGCTAACCGACTGGGCTAGCTGCTCAGGTAGGTTACCCGAGAGGGAATCTGACAGCTCCTTAACCAGATCCCTCTGAAGCCTGGTAAAATGTGCCAAATAATTCAGAGACCTTAAAGTAAAGGCCGCTGAAGTCAGGGTGCGCCTGCACCTGTCCATGCTCCTAGATTCCTTATTAGGAGGATGGACGGACGTTGACGCCTCTGCCACGACCTGCTGTGTAGCGGATGCCACCACCATGGCATATACCGCCACGCCTTTAGTGAGGAACTCCTTCTCGGGTGGGGCAGACAAAAATTTATTAGGACGAGAAGGGACTGGTTCCACGGTATCCGGATGTTCCCACGCCCTTCGACAAACTAAATCCAGAAGCTCGTCGAAGGGCAGAGACACCCAGGAGGCGGAGGGCTGAGCCCCAAAGGCCTTGAGGAGCACTGACTCATCAGCAGAGGGGGGTTTGGATATCCAGCCGCCTCGTTGTTTGAGGATCTCTAAGATGTCTGCAAATGAGACATCATCCGAGGACGACTTCGGGGACCCCTCTGCATCATCAAGATCAGTGTCTGATGTAATAGACTCGGGGGAGTCCACGTGCTTCCTCTTGCACGATCTCTTCCTTGGGGTTCCTCCAAGACAACTCAAGAACCCTCAGGAGGAGGGGAACCCCAATGGGGGTAACCTCAGGCCCAGGGGCTCCGCTGCCTACGGACAGGGAACTGCCAAAGACCCAGTCTCCACGCCCAGGGAAGGTGCCGGTAAAGCGGGAGAGATGGTCAAGAAGACTTGGCTAAGGCACTCCTCATAGTTCTGAAAGCCGGACCCCCAGAATCCTGGGAGTGTCCGGTCTCCGGCCATGATAGCCGACGGAAGTCCCGCAGCCGAAGCACCGAGAGGAGGCTCGGAACCGAAAGCATATGTCCCAAACCTCACCCCGGTCCAGCCAAGAAGTCCGTGTACCAAACTCGGACCCAAGGTCTGGTTGGAGTAAGGGTCGGAGCCGACCCTAAGATCTCCACCGCTCCAACAGCACCTGCTCCGACGGAGCCAAGCGGTCGGAGGAGGAATAGCAATGGATGGGTTTGGGCTATCGGCTCAAGCCAACTGGGTCGGAGCCGAAACAAATTTTGGAAGACTGGAGACTGGAACAGTCTTTGGAGCACCCTGTCTATATCTGAATCCGACATCCTCAAGACCGAGAGGATACTGAACGGGTTCGAGATGGCTTCTCCAACGGCCCCAAAGGGCTAGGGGACCGGCTCCGGCGACCCGATGACTATCGGCGCCGAAGGAATACCCACCAGATTCCATCGGTGCCGAGGTGGACTTCGCACCGAGGAGGAAGTGTCTGAGCGGGCAACCCTTGTCGGCCCGAGACCAGTGGAGCCGACGGTGACTCGCCTCGATGCCCCAGCCATCGGCTCCAAACCAGAGGAGTCGAGACTGGTGGCATCGAGGCAGACCATTCCACCCTCGGCTCCGAAGTCCTTGGAGCCGAAGGAGAAGCCTGCCTATGTCTTTTGGCGGTCGGATCCGACGGACTGGTCGGAACCGACGCCCTTTTCTTTTTAGTCGGAGAAGGAGAGGATGCCAAGGCTTCTTCAAAGGAAGGTTTTATCAACCCTTTAAGAATCAGTTTATTTTTCCTCTCCTGGAGGACCCTTGAGGAAAAAGCGTGACACACACTGCATGACTCCTGTAAGTGTTTTGCACCCAAACAATACACACAGAGCGAGTGATCGTCTGTGATAGACATTTTGAAATTGCATTTGGTGCATTTTTTAAAACCCGAAGGCCTAGGATTTTGAGACATTATGGCAAACAATCAGTAACTTTGACAGAAAAAATCACCAACTTTCTGTTTACTGACACTACCTACTACAGTTATCGCTTAGGTAAAGAAAGCGCCACAAAATACCAAGGGTACTTCGAAACCCTGTAAGTTTTAGGAGGGTTGAAAGACCAGGAAGGCCCTAGATGAAGGAGACCTAACCAAACTCAACCCAATCACACAACAAAGTCTTTTGATAAACTCCAAACACACACAAAAGAGAAGAATAGCCGTGAAAACAGCTTTTTATGACTAGAACAGGAAATTCCTGACAGAAAAAAGTTAGTAAATTTACTACTTAGCTCAGCCAGCTCGAGACCACGTCTTCGCAGATTAGCGGCAAACGAGATCTGGGGGACTGGTAGTGGTGCATCCTGGGATATAGTAAGCTCAGCCAATAAGAGACTTCGCTCTTTGGCATAAGCGTGCCGAGTCAGAGCCGAGGGATCGGCTCCGAACCCATCAGTCAGAATGTAGGCGAGATAGGATCACATAACATCTAAAGGATACCAGCTCAGAAAGGAGCATGTGACTCAGCTGAGAAGCAGCAGTGAGTGGAGGCATGTAAGAAAACCTCAGAAAATTCCATTACTGAATAGGTTAGTTAAAACCAGAATAGACTTGTGTCTGCATCCCCAATACACACACACACACACACACACACACACACACACACACACACACACACACACACACACACACACACAAAACAGGCAGGCACATAAAGGTGAAGTTACAAACAGCAGGCAGGAAGGGAAGATCTTGGAAAATGTGGAAGCTAGTCAGCAAAATAGAAAAGAGCAAATAGAGAAACTCAGCAGCAGAAAAAGACAAAGAGAGTCAGATTAAGATGTGCAGGACAAAGAAAACAAGCAGCAATAGAGCTCGGAGTAAGCAGGTTGTGTGTGTGTGTGTGTGTGTGTGTGTGTGTGTGTGTGTGTGTGTGTGTGTGTGTGTGTGTGTGTGTGTGTGTCATCAGCTGTGTGGCTATGGAGAGTGTGTGCGGCTGTATAAAGTATGCTATGTTGGGGCAGAAGTGTGACTCGGGCAAATAGGGGTTTCCAGAGTGTGCTTTATATTAGCAGCAGTGTACATCAGGGTGTGTGTGGAGAGGAGTCTGTATAGTTTACTATTTTGTGGCAGCAGTGTGGCTTAGAGGGCATGCTGAGAGGGAGGCCATGTGTGGGCAACAGTGAATCACATAGGGGCTATAGAGTGTGCTAAAGATTGGAATTACTAGATGGAGAGAGACAGAAAGATATTGAGGAAGATTTGTGAGTATAGCAATAGAGTCACACTGGAAGGGAGATCAGTGGAGCCATGGTGGATGAAGGTAGGGATTGATAGCAGAAATAGGAGCAGAGCATTAGGAAGAAGGAAGCTGTGAGGAGACTGGGAAGAGGTTCATAGATAAGACTGAGAGGTAGAAAAAGCCATAAGTAAAGCAGGAGGTTCATGAAAGAGGAAAAGGTTAAGGGGAAAGCAGGTGGTTCACACAGACAAGGAAAAGATTACGGGAAAGACAGAAGTTCATGAAGGAGGATTAAGTCACAGAAAGTGTTAGGCTAATAAAGGTGGAAGAAGTTAAGAGAAGGGCAGGAAGCTTACAGAGGAGAAAGAGGATAAGGAAAAGGCAGTAGGCTGAGCAAGGTGGAAGAGGTTAGAGGAAAGATTGTAGGCTCATAAAGGAAGAAGACATTAATGGAAAGGCATGAGGCTCATAGACATGGAAGTGGTTAGGGAAAGGTAGGAGGTTCATGGAGAAGTAAAAGGAGAAAGTCTGGAAGCTTAGTGGACACAATTACATTTGGAGGAAGTGGAGAAGGGTAGCTGCCAGTTATAGAAAATAGAAGGCAATAGGGCAGATAAAGGAAGAACAGGAGAGACAGACAATGCTTGCAAACACAGCAGGAAAAAGAAACATTAGGAAAAACAAAAATCAGTAAGACGTATCTCAGGAGGGGGAGACAGATGGTTAGGTCAGTCTAGAAGCAGCAATTAGGCAAGGCATGGATGTCAAGATAAGTAACAACATTACAGAAGTATTATCAAGGGAAAGCAGACAGAAGCATGTGACAGGATAGCAACATTACTAGGTCCTCTTAGACAGCCTGTGTCTGTCCTGCAGCTTTCAACCTTTCTTTCCTCACACAATCCCTTTTTTCAGCCAGTCATCAACAACATGCTGTAAAAGAAAGCAAGCATTGTGAGAGAGCAGCAAAGGTGGTTGGAGTACAGCTATGCATAGGAAAGAACAGTACAGATAGCTTGTATGTAGAATAAGAAAAATGTGCATGTGGTCTTTACTAGAAATTCTATAAGAAAATACTATAAGAGCTTAATGTGTACAGTCCTGAAGAAAAGAGTTGGGGTTTGATAGAATCATTTCAGCATGTCTAGGAATCATTTAGTTTTTTGGGTATACTTTGAGGGAAACAGACTTAAGAGAACAAAAGATACAAAGTGTAAAGATAAAGACATGAGGAAATGGTGAATTTTACAAAAGTTCTCAAGGAGAGGCATTAGAATCAAAAAACAGTAAGTAAATTTAAAAGCATATCACAGGTGTAAGGCACTTCTCATGTTGAGCAGAAAAAAAAAGAAATAGGTTATCAGCTAATTAGGATATGCAGTTTATCCTGAAGGTAAGTTGTTAGGCAAAATACATAAGTAGGCACTCCTTGTGTGACATCACAAGCTGTATTTTTGTTTTTCTTGGTAAGATTAAGCTTCTACAAGTAAAGGTTCTGATAAAACATGGGGTTGATGGAGAGAAGAACACAGTTATGTTATAAATAGTCCCATGGCTGACACCAACTAGTGGAAGACTTCTCAGGGCTGACACTAGGTGCTGGAAATGTTCTTGGGACTGGCACTAGGTATAACAAATTGTCCCAGGGCTGACACAAGGTGGTGGTTATAGTCTCAAGGCTGATACTGGCTGATAGAAATGGTATTAGGACTGCCATTAATTGCTGGAAATGGTTTCAGGGATGACACTAGCTGGGGAAAATAGTCTCTAGGCTGAAATTAACTAACTAACTAAAAATTTCACTTTATTCAGTTGCTTTTACTGTATTTGTGTTTCTTCCTACTTTATTTTGCTTTTCCTGCTTGTTCTTAAAATCAATTGCATTTATTCTACTGCATTTATTACCGCTTGTTAGTAGCATGATTAAATTAACTGTTATTCTAAGCCTCTTTTATCTGGTTTAAGCACTTGGGTTTCATGCCAGTTGTTTTACATTAAGAAGGTTTGTAGTCTACATTCTAGTGGCAGGAGAGGTAGCTTACATGTATTTAAGTTGGGAATTGCTGGTTGAAGGCTTAGTGTGTCTGTTATTCTAAAATTATCTTAGTTCTGGTTTAAGCCCTTGGGTTTCAGGCCAGTTATTTTATATTATGAAGGTTTGTGGTCTACACTCTTGTGGGAGGAGAGGGTAGCCTGCACTTTTGATATGGGAGTTGCTGGTTGAAGGCATATTGTGCCTGCTTAGCTGAACTATTTTTCTGAAATTGTTGCACCTTGTTTGATGTAGCATAGACTAGAATCAGACCAGCTAAATCTAGTTCTGTATCAATAACTTCAGCACTAAACCTGGCCATCTTTTGTTGGAGAAGGTTCCCCTGCACGATAGTGGCAGGAGTGTGCAGTTAGAACTCATCTGATTTAAGGTTGCTTGAGCAGGACTCATTTTTGAGCTTTTTTATTGGTTAATTTGTTTAAATCAGTTTGCTGTTGTTTGCTGCATGAGCATCATGTGTGTGCTTGTTTTAGCAAATAAACACAAAGCTTGGTGACCAGCTACTGCTCTACTGTGTTTATCTGATCAGTCCAAGCCATCTGCTGATCTCTGCAAAACTTAAGTAGAATTTTTCACTGTATATTGCTCTCTTGAACTGCATTTTTACCATATCATTGTTTATTTGAACTGCTTTTTTTCTGAAATGGTTGCACTTTGTTTGCTGTAGCATAGACTAGATTCAGACCTGCTGAATCTAGTTCTGTTTGTATAATGTGAGCAGTAAACCAGGCCATCTTTTATTGGAGAGGGTTCCCCTGCACCCTAGTGGCAGGAGTGTGCAGTTAGAACTCATCTGATTGAAGTTTGCTGGAACAGGACTCAGTTTTGAGCTTTTTTATTAGTTAATTTGTTTAAATCAATTTCCTCTCATTTGCTACATAACCAGCATGTTTGTGTAGGTTTGTGCTTGTTTGTGCATCATGCACTGCAGAGCAGTAGTGAGGACCGTTGGCGATTATAGACGCAAACATTTCTGCCTGAAAATTTTCCCTTAGTACTCTGATGGTGCTCCATCGGTCAGTTCCCGCGATTGTCCCTCACTGATAGGTGATACACTCTGTGAAGCTCAGATCCTACCCAATACCCTTTGTATTTTATGTCCACTACTCCTGTCCTCTACTTTACCTGGTACTTCCTGTCCTCTCCTTGTTTTCTGATCACATCAGCTTGCCTAGCATTATAGATAGATAATTTCCCACTGTTTCTCTAGCCAGCCTGGTCGACATGGGCATCCTGAGGAAATGTAGGAATCGCCTCATGTACACTGACAGCCCACTTCTTCTAGTCCACACAAATTCATTATGTGAGAGATACAACTGTATCAAGAACCTAGAATCCAGGCTCTATCACTCACCAGTCATTTCATTTGATACTAAGCAGGTTGTCAGCATGCACACCTTACCTTCTGCATCTACCAAACCAAAAATCCATAAACTTACATATGCGGAGGTCCTTACCAAAAGCTTTCCTAAACATCAGAGACCTCCCAAATACAAACACAAGCATGATTCACATAATACATCCTCTGCATAACATAGTACACACACCAGTCAAGCCCCTAAGGCATAACACAAAAAAAAAAGATATCTTGGTCATAGGCGACTCAATTGTAAGACACACAGATGTCATTCTCACCAGGCTGGATAAGGAAAAAGTCACGGTCAGCTGTCTGTCAGGTGCCAGGATCTGCCACATCACACATGCATTCAAGTTTCTCAGCAACAGGAAATGTTATGACTCTGCCATAGTCCATGTTGGTGTGAACAACTTGAGATGTACCTCACTGGACTATACTAAGAGAGACATGATTAAGCTCTCTGATTATGTGTCTCAGGCAGGGTATGTCCTAGCCTTAAGCAGCATTTTACCTTCTCCTAGGATGATACCTCAATACAAACAAAAAATTATTGACCTCAACAATTGGCTTAGTTTCTGATGTCATTCAAAGGGGATCCAGTATCTGTCAGCCTGGGATGACATGGTTGACAGACCTCGATGCTTTGCAGAGATGGTCTTCATCTGTCACCCCTGGGATTTTGGTTACTGGCTAAGGCTCCTAGGCTCTAAGGCTCACCCCACAATGCCTTTTTTAGGCAGTGTCACAAGAACAAAATTCCTGACATAAAAATATATTCTAATAACAACCTCAGGGTTATGATGCTGAATGCTAGGAGTCTGAACCAGAAACTGTACTCACTGGAAACAATCCTCACCTTGGAAGATGCTGACATTTGTGCAGTCAATGAGACCTGTTTTAAGGCTGCAGAGAGCACCCCAGCTATACCAGGTTACATTTCCTTCCACATGTTCAGACCACAAACTGAAGGCATGAGAACTAAAGGAGGTGGTGTGTCAATATTCATTAAAGATAAATGCACCTCTAGAGTGGTTAAACAGCACAATTCCATAGAATTACTTCAGGTGCAATTGACTATAGGTAAGACCCCTCTTCGGGTCATTGCCAGCTGTAGTATCCACTTCATGAATCAGGACATCCACTCAGCCTACTTGTATCTACTTGAGTCAATCAAGATATAACCAAACACCCTGGTTTTGGATGACTTTAATTACCCATCCATTGACTGGGGAAATTGTATGTGTTCTAACTCACTTGCCCAAAGGTTCCTGGACTTCGTTATCTCCAATGCCCTGGACCAGCTGGTTTATACACCCACAAGGGGCTCAAATATCCTGGATTTAGTGCTCACCAACATGAGGGACTGCTGCACTTCCCCCAGTGTGTGGCCATCCCTGGTGAGATCTGACCACAAATCAATCTCGCTAAAAGTAACTATAATACAAGACCCCCCTCCCCCTTAGCAAAAACTAGACTGAAAAAAACTCTGCAAGGCCAATTACAACCTCTTACATGACTGCATAAATAGCTTCATAACCTTTCCCCCCAATGATAGAACAGACACCTGTGCTGAGTTATACACCAATGCTTTATACGAGCACCTGTACAATTGTATTGACTCTGCATACCTGATAGAACCAAAGCAAGAACTTCAAGGAAATACAAACCTGCCTGGTGGACAACTGCCATTAATAGGCTATACAATAGGAGAAAGAAATTGCTGTCTAAGAGTAGGAAGGAATGGTCTCAAAACTGGAAACACTTCCTCTTCAACTTAATCACGCAACTAAGACTCCAAGTGAAGTCCTCCAAAGCTAACTACGATTCTAAATTAGCTCCCCTAACTAAGGATGACCACAAGGCATTCTTTACATCAGGCATTAGTTACATCTGTAACCTCAAAGGTAAGGCCCATATTTGTGCCGAACTTGTAGTTAATGGTACTACATATACAGAACATGTGGATATAGTGAACCTGCTGGCTGACAGGTTCAGTGAAAACTTCACTCCCCTGTCCTCGCCACATATACCCCAAAGCATACCTAACACCTGTCCCCGAGCAGGTTTTAAATGCCCTCTCCAAGGCCAAAAATACAGCTTGTGTCAGACCAGACAACATGCCAGGCTGTGTTCTACATGGGTTGAAACAGGAATTAGCAGCACCATTGGGCACATTTTTCAATCACAGCCTAAGCATTGGCTTCATCCCAGCAGAATGGAAAAGAGCTACCATCATCCTTTTGCACAAAGGGGGTGCATCCATGGTCCCCAGGAACTATGGACCCATTAACCTGACCAGCCTTATCTGCAAGGCCATGGAATGAATAATCATGCACCTTATTAACAAAGATATAGGAAATCTCCAAATGCTCAACCCCCACAAAGTTTGACTTTGTCAAAGAAACGTCATGCCTGTTAAACTTGGTGTACTTCTTCAAGACAGTCACCAAAGCCCTAGATGAGGGCAAATCTAGAGACTTAGCCAAGGCCTTTGACATAATTCCTCATTCAGGCATCATTGATAAACTCACCTAGCTAGGTATCAAACCATATATTGTCAGGTGTGTTGCAAACTGACTCACTGATAGAACTCATACAGTCAAAATATGGGACTCCACCTCCTCCAGCAGACCTGTAACCAGTGGTGTTCCACAGAAATCAGTTCTGGGACTCCTACTATATAGACTCTACTTCTCTGAATTACAGGCTAACTAAAGGACTGTGGCTGACAAAGTTTGCTGATGACTGCAAACTGGGAGCGATCATTGAAACTCCTAGAAATGTCAACATCCTTCAAGAAGATCTTACACAGACTAATGACTGGTGTCAAAGTCATGGTCTTGAACTTAATGCAAAAAACTGCATTATCATCCTGTCAGCAAGGGTGATGTTCCTGCAAGCTACCACATCAATAACAATACCCTAAGCACACAGTCAGTGGTGAGAGATCTGGGTACACAGGTTGACAGCAATCTTAACTTCAATCACCATGTCTCCACAGTGGTAAGAAGGGCATTTTATAGTGCTCATCTCATAAGTATGGGCATTGCCTCCAGAAAAAAAGAGGCTATAACCCTCCTGTACTCTTCCCACATCAGACCAATAATAGAGTATAATGCTCGCATTGATATATTCCTTTCCAAACACCTGCAGCAACTGGAGAGAACATAAAGGTTCCTTACACAGAACATTCAGGCTGTTCAAGATCTGTCTTATGTGGACAGACTGAAATTATTGTCACTTTACTCTGTGTCATACAGGCTGCTCAGAGGCAACCTATGCCTTGCATATAGAGCAGTCTCTGACCCAGCTTTAATGGAAATGCTGCACATTTGCAAGTCAAATGGCACATGGGTCACTCATTCAAAGAACCTTAACCTGTTATGTGACATCAATAGAACTTGTTGGAGAGACAGATTTGTTTCACAGAGGTTGCCCCAAATTTGGAACAAGCTTTCTACTCATGTTAAACAAAGTCCCTCATTGGCCCTATTTAAGTGTAATCTGGATGATTGGTTGGGTAACCAGAAATTCACCCCAAGGAGTTCCACCTGTGTCCCTCTTGGTCAGGGGCAATAGGTGCTGATTTTAGTGTCTGCTTGAACCAGACACCCTTGTTAACATAGGCTGACCTTGGCTAGGCTTGTAAGGGCCCTGGAGCCGTTAGCCCAGTAAACTCCTATGATCCTGTGATCCTATGAAAAGCATATAAGTTTTACTCATATCATGCTCTGTGTACTTTTACAACCCATCTCTCAACTCAACAACCTAAGATTACAGCTTATTATCCTAAATGTGTTTTTGCCCAGGCTTTCTTCTCTTTTTACATTGCAGTGCCTACATTTCTTAAAACTAATCAAGAAGAAAGAAAGAAGATGGAAAAAGGGCACCTGTTTATTTTGGTATCCCTATAACTTACAAAAAAATAACTAAATATGCCTTACTACATAACATGCATTATATGTCATGTTTTATAAAAATACTATTAAGAACAAAAACTCTTTCTTTCCTCTTCCCCCTCCTTAATGTTCTTCCAAACATTAATGACATGAAGTAGGGCATATTCTTTGGAGTCCCTTATACGTTTAACAAAGTAAAAAAAGTCCAGTATTTCTAGGCTTAGAGTTCCACCATATTTCATATGAATGGCTGCAGGATTACTCCCAGCCAGTGTTTTCTCCCCACTTTTTGTGGTTGATTTTCTTTCAGATTCTCTAAAGTTCTTCTTTGCTGGCATCCAGGCAATGTACATACTTTCCTGTAACTGAAATTTACAAAAAAAGACATGTTCACTGGCACTTTTTTCTAGAGTTTCTGTTTTCATACTGCAAGAGCTGAAATTAAGCTGCTACTCAATATGCAGCCTTACTGGAAGCTCAAGAGTTTCTCCATTGTTGGTAAAACATCATAGTTCATTAAGAAAAAGCTCTTTTACTGCAGCAGTTTTCTCTCTCTTCAGATGGACTGTCTAACTCAAATGTTCATGCACATGGTGGCTGTGATGCTTGAATGGAAACATTAGTGTAATATACACCAAACTGTGTCCATTGCAGCCATAATTGTAGCAGATATAACACACTGACACATTCTTCAGTTCAAAGACATGCAGGTAGAAGTGTGCGTGAATGGGTGTGCCTTTTCTGAAGGCGTTGGGCTGGCACCTCAGCATCGTAATAATCCACTACCAATCATTAGCAGACTGGAGTTCCGCTGTGGCGACCCTAACCAAGAAAAGCCAAAAGACAAGACTAACAATACATTGTAAAATTAAAGTTCACTTCCTAAAACAAATTTAAAATGACACTGTTGCACAGTGTAGTTTTAACTAACTCACTGTACAGAATTCAGAACTTGCAAGGCCACAGTTGCCAAACTCTCTTAACTAGAAAAGAACACTTTAAGACCAACTGCTGTAAATCCATCCATGGGTAGTTTTTCTGTTGCTCCTTCAGCACATCATCAGTGCTGTTTCACAGCTTCCTCTGGTCCTCAAGTTTCCATTTTTTGCCAAATCCCTCTACTTGGAAAGGCAAACATTCCTCCCATTGCAAGCTTTCCAGCCCTTATCTCAGATGATTCCCATCTCCTGTCCATTTGCACAAAATATAACCATATTCTTTAGGTACGTCTGCTGCTATGAGGTGCTTACTATAGTATATGGTGCATGTACAACATTTCTAATGCAATGAACAACATTTCTGACACAACAAAACAAAAAGTATGCCACAATGGGTGTCATGCAGATGGTCAAAAGTTTACTTTGTTAAATAGATTTAATACCGGCTCAAGTGATCCGCTGTGGCGACCTCAGCTCAAGTGATTGAATGTCAAATGATCTTAAAGTGCCTGAGTTAGTTTGTGGGGCATTATGGCACACCAGGGAGTGGGAATTTCTACTTTTTCCTCTGTTCTATAACCTCAGAGGTGGTATATATAAGTTTCAGGTAGTGTGGGAGGTGCAGGGGGCCTTCCCCCTGCAAAAAATACTTCATAGTAGTTATTTTTTACCTAATTATTTAACTTGCAATGAAAAGTGTTTTGATTGCTTTTACTCATTTTCTGTTCAAACACTTTTCATTTGCTTATATGTAGCGCATTTGACACAATATACTTATGCATATATGCATGTATGAGAGTTTTTGTGTTGAATCATGAATAGGCAGGTATATTTCATTGATTCCCACATTTAGCTGGAAAGTACTTACTACACTAAGTTCAAGTAACATTTGGGGTAAGGACATTTCTCCTTTCCTCCTGTGTTTTGCTATCTCAGAGTTAGCATATTTAAAAATGTGGGGGTGTTTATGTTGAAAATTTAGGAAGCTGACTGTTTATTTTTGATCTAGCTGAGTTCCAGTGGACTATCTACAATTTTCATCCATAGATACAACACACATACACATGGCTACAACACATTTCATTGAAATGTCATGTGAAGCTGTTGAGCTTCACATTTGCATTTCGTCAAATGTCTGACTGGTCAACTTGTGGGGAGATATGCTTTTGACTAATTTGGGCTTTGGGCTGATTCTCCTTTTGTGTCTGATCTGTGGCCATGTAGCCACTATATATAAGTAAGGGGATGGTGGGACAAAGCCCCTCCACATAAAGGTACTTTATCTGGATTTGTACATGTCTTTTTAGTAATGATTGCCAGTTAAAGATTGCTTTTCTTGCAGATTTGAGAATTTCTAGTTAGGCCCCATACTGACAACTGATAAATTACAGAAACATACATCCATCTTGGCCTGGTGTAGGAGTCAAAACTGCAAATGCCGATCTAAACTTAAATGATACAGCGGGGGATTGTTAAGATCTTATGAGCAGACTTTTCAACCTCTTTGCTCAAGAATGCTGGGCAAAGCCAAAAATAATGGGGGAGGGGCAAAGGGCCAAAATAAGAGACAAATATTTATATATTATTTTACAGATTTAGAAAGTTGATAGAAAAACAGGTTTTACATTAACATGTGTTTTCTTAAGTGCACGAAGTCCGAAACTGTGACCCGCGGTGGTGGTGGTGCTGCGGTAGTGTTGTCGCCTCACAGTAAGACGCTGTCTGGTTCGATTCTCAGCTAGAGCGTCTTCTACATGGAGACATGCGTGAATGGGCATACCTTTGTTGAAGGTTGTGCATCAGGCCTGACAAGCCGGTACGTAAAAATCAACTGTCAATTATTAGCAGACCGGAGTACCGCTGTGGCGACCCCTAACTGGGAAAAGCCAAAAGACACAAACATTTAGTGACAGAAAATCACAAGTTTTACAAAGAACAACTAAATGTATGAGACAATAATCTGAACTTTCTCTGAAATTCTAGTTAGCTGAGAGGTATGGTTGTTGCCAAAATAACAACATGCTCAAGTGATCTAGTCTCAGTTCGTGTATGTATGCATGCATGTATGTATGTATTTTTTATGTTTTGCTGAACAGGTTGTTCACTGGCTTGAAATTTTCAGCTGAGACACAGGGAGAAAAACTCAGCATGCACATTAAAGTGCATAACTGTTACATAAAAAAGCAAGCAAAACAAACTCTTTAGAGTGTACAACAATTACAATAATATGCATAAAAGGATATTTATTTATTAGGATTTGTTTACCAGAATGGTAACTGGGCATGCAAAATAATCCATTTTAAGTAGAGACTCTGGAAAAAACTCCACACACAGAAATACAGATAATACAAAATTATTCAAAAATCAACAACAGAAGTAAAATACAATATGAATCGTGTATACACTAAACAGGAGATCATATAGGAAGGAAATTATAATAGTGAAATCATGTGAACATATTCACCAATACATTGAAGAAAAAGATTGGATGTGATGTGATAAATTAAAAGTAAAAAAAAAAGCAGTGAGAGTTTAATATGAGTGAAAGGAGTTTGAGAAGGTCGAGAGCAGTGGACTATGTTGCCACACTAGCAAGTTGGAAGATGACTACTTTAGAGACGATGTGGTCAAATGGGCTTACCCAGAAGTAGTACAAGAGCATTGCTAGGAGTCCATTAGATGTTGTTTGAGCTGTAGATCAAAGGATTTATTGCTGCTGATTTGTCCGAGAGTTACAGAAAATGAGTTCCATATTCTAGAGACATGAGGGTAGTAAGCAGATTCAACTGCAGAGTGGTTAGATTTAGTTATTTGAATGAGTACTGTATCAGTACACAGAAGTGTTCTTTTTGGGGAAAAAAGTGGAGTATGTTGCTTAGGATGGAGTACTGTTCAGGTGTATCGAAAAGCTTGTACATGGTTGCTAGTTGTGAAAGAGATTAGAGAGTTCTGGGAAGAAAGTTGCTTGAGTGCCAAGCAGTAGTGGGATTTATAGAGCATTTAGCAGTAACTTTTGCTATTTTATTATAGCATCACTCAAGGACACTAGATCAGATAGTTTGTACGTTGTTCAGTATGGGTGCAGCATAGAGAAGAATAAATAATACTTGCATGCAACTTAAATAGTCTAAGGTAGTGCTGCATTAAGGATAAGAAGAAGATTAAGTAGTTTAGTGTAAAAAATGTTTCCAGACAGGTAAGTAAATGCAATGCCAGAAAACAGTGGATATTTACAGACTGCATTCAGGCATCCAGGAAGAAGCCAACAAAAAATGAATAAATAAAAATCTTGTATCAATAACAAAAACAAATGTTTGCTATGTGCAGGGATGCAGAGGGAGAAACAAATAGCCTGTCCAAGAAGGAGATATTTAAACTTATGGATGATGACAGAGCAACACTGGAAAAGAAGCAGTGAAAGCTGGTGACTATAGAGAAATTTGGTAATGGAATTGATGGATGCAGTATGGAAGAGGATGAGGAAGAGAGAAGAATAAGTACTTAAAGCACAGTTTTATTCTGAATTTAGAGAGGGGTTTCTGTATGTCCTCTGTGGTTAGGAAAGAGGGAATCACCACAGTGGTTATGCTTGTTTTTTTTTTTTTTTTTTTTTTTTGGTTTGTTTATAAAAATGGACCTTGGTGGAGCATTGGGGGAGAAGTACCAGCTTAGCAAGGAAAGATGCATGGATGTGTTGTAATGTTAGTAGAAGGCAAAGTGGAAAAGAAAGGTGTCATGTTTATCTGTGAAGGATACCCAGTGGAGTTGTTTGTAGAGACTGCAACAATGAGCCTGAAGAATAACTTTGGGTTTTGTTTTATTCTAAACTGAGAGGCCTGTGAGGGTAAGAATGCCATAAAAGAATTTGAGGAACAGTAGGGAAGTAACAAGTTTGTGCCTTGTGTCTGTAAGAAAGGGATCTTGTCTAGATATGTGGATCCTAGTATGTGATTGCATTTTTTACAGTGGAGTCTATATATGTGTCCACTAATAGACACTGACACCAATATATTTCACAGTGCTGACTTTTTCAATGGGGATCTCATCATTTGTGCTGACTGAGAGGTGTAAGAGTTGTTCAGGGAGTAGTGGTTACAACAGAACAGTACTGATTTTAGTTTGTTGGGGTTAAGAATGAGGTAGGAATAGATTATTTTATTTTAATTAGTCTGATTAAGGAGGCTCTTCATTTCAAAGGGCATCCTTAAATCTAACACACAAGAAATGACAATTCATCTGCAACCCCAAAGAAATACTAAAATCTACCTCCCATTTTAAATACCTTGTGGTTTGCTTAGATCAATGTGTAGACTTCTAAACATGTATGAACAGAATAAAAGCAAAAACAAACTCACTTCTACTCTGGGCTTGGAAAACCCCCATTTTCTTTTATTACCAGAACGTAGAGCAGCCACTAGGGAAAGGAGCCCTCCAAGCCCAATTCAAATTTGGACTTGCACTCTTTACTCATAGCTCCACAAAAATATTAATGCCATACAGAAAAAAAGCCAGTAACATCTGTAGATTCATCTGTCTAGCATCCATACAGGAAATTCACTGCAGAAAAGCCTACTGGCACAGAGCCCATAGAATCTCCATGCTTCTGGCTTCATTAATTTGCAAACTATTCAATCGAAACACTTTCCCCACTTTCACTCGCAGACATTCTTTACTCATAGCTCCACAAAAATATTAATGCATACAGAAAAAAAGCCAGTAACATCTGTAGATTCATCTGCCTAGCATCCATACAGGAAAATCACTGCAGAAAAGCCTACTGGCACAGAGACCAGAGAATCTCCATGCTTCTGGCTTCATTAATTTGCAAACTATTCAATCAAAACACTTTCCCCACTTTCACTCGCAGACTAACCATGAAGAAAACCCACTACTACCTCAAACATCCTCTCAAGTCACCCCCCTCACTGACAACATCAAGAAACAAACTTCACACTACCTGACATTCATTCTCTATTTTAGCCTTGTCACATCTGGGAATTCCTCTCTACAACAGTACAGGAAGCTACCACTTTCACCAAATTTAGAAACAACCGGAAAAAGCATCTATTTCAACAGGTCAAATGTAAATGCTTTTTAGCAGGTACCATTATTTGAGCATGTGTTAGTACATTAAACCCACCACATTGCCTGTTGCTTGTTACATTAATCTAGTTTTAGATCGCTCTAGTTTATTTTTCTAATCTCTTCTATGTATGTCAGCTACTATGAAACACTGAAGTTTCTCTTATGTATTATTACATTATCTGTTTATGTATACCACTGTTATGTTTTGCACTGTATTCTTTTTTTGCTGTTTTGTTAATCTTCCAGGCTAATCCTGAAAATAGTCCATTGGGATCAGTGCTCTACCCTGATCAACAAATATAAAATAAAAGTAAAATATAAAAATAGTTTGGGTACTCTGTCCAGAATATAAGCCCTTCAGGAATGATTAGTTTCTACTGAATAGAAACAAACATGATGTACACAGGTGAGTATGGAATACAAATCTTTGATATTTCAAAAACACATAGATGTAAGGGAAGAGACAGCAGATGGCCTTCATGTCCCCAGGTCTCTTCAACTAAGGGGTAGGTGACTGAAGATCTTGCTCATTGTAGCTGTACTGATGTGACTGATCTATTGACAAAGGCAGCTATTAAGATGAGAGATAAGAGAAAAAAATGTGATATTTTTATACTGAAAGTCTTCTCCATGACCATAACTGAGAATGTTCATTATGTGGGGTCCAGGAGATATCAGTCCAGACACAGACACCGATTAAATAAACCTGGAAATAAGGAGTTGGATAACAGGGCAGGAAGGAACCCTTATTGCTACTGATTTATCAGTCCTCCTTTCCTGAGGTAATGGAAATACTAAGTCACAAGCACAGCAATGGGACTGGCCTTGAGCAGTTGGGGGGGGGGGGTTGTCATGCACCTTGTCATGCTCGTGGTACCAGAAGTTGCTCAATGGAGATGTGAGTGTAACATAACCCACTGCTAGTTTCAATGGGAACCAGAGAACACTCCTAAATACAAACCTGGCCACTGTATATTCCTAGAGATATGAGATATTCAAACAATTCAGAAAAACATTCGCAGGGGAATTTACTCATATGCAAAGGGAGAAAGGATTTGAAGTATTTCTAATGACCCAGGAATATGTGTAACTCCCTGAAAATAGTACCTACTGCCACTGGTCGACAATGGCCTTACACTGTTATTGTGCAAAATAAAAGGGCAGAAAAGCAAAATTATCATAAATTATGGAGGGTGGAAAAGAGAGCTGACTGAAAAGGGTAGTCAAAGTAAGTCAAAGTTGTTGGGTAATTAAGAAAGGAAAATCACCTTGGTGAGTAGTTAGTAAAGGTATATCAGTTCTGGTGGGTTGTTAAAAGAGGGAAATCATGACTAATGTAAAGCCATGATGCAGGTCTACCAAGGAAAGGGGTTACATACAGGCACCAAAGAAGAAGTCATACTCCCTGTTTGAACTGCTTTGTATGTAGTTTAGTATGGGTTTTATGTTCTGTAGCTTGTTGAGAGGAAATAGAGGTGATGAGTGGAAAGTTGTAATAAAAGTTGTAAAATTGTTACACTGTGTATATATTGACTCAGGATTTTTTAATCTGGTGTACATATGGTATTCATGGTATGTAAAATTCAAAGTTATACTTAGTTGATCAAATTGACATAGTACAAAGAAAACTAAAAAGGATATGAAGTTTTCTATTTTTGTTTGTATTAATGGTTTTCTGATTTTTTTCAAGGTATTAGCTCAGAATTACAAATTTTTTCCCCTTCCTAAGATTTGAAACTAAATATTATTCCTGTAGTGTCTGTATGCTAGGGAGAAGAATGGATAGAATCAATGGGAAAACGAAAATGCCACAGCATACACCCTGGGAGCTGCCTTCTAAGAATGTATACCCATACAGGTGATCAGATGACAAATCAGCACGTAAAAATCAACTGCCAATCATTAGCGGACCGGAGTTCCTCTGTGGCGACCCCTAACCGGGAAAAGCTGAAAGACACAACAACAACAACAGGTGATCAGACGTGGATGGATTAAATCCACAGAGCATGTCCCAAACCAAGGGCGCTATATTCCAGGAATTTGTGTCTATACATGTAATCAGATGTGTATGTATTAAAGCCTGAGGGGCATGCCCTGACCCAAGGGATCTGCCTTCCAGGACTTTGTGTCCATATGGGTAATCAGACGTGGATGGATTAAAGTTGAAAAGGCATCCTTGTGCTGTGGTACTTGGAGGCTAAAGGAAAGACTGAGGCTGCAAAGAACTATATACCACTTGTATCTGGAACATTAAGAACTATGAATCAAGATAAACTTGATATGGCTAAATATGAAATTACAGAAATAAACACAGACATCTTTGGAATTAGTAAAATAAAATAGACTAAAATGGATCACTTTACATCAGATAATCATCAGAAGCTCCAGTGTGGACAAGAATCTTGCAGAAAAAAATGGGTAGCCCTCATGGTTAAGAAAAAGATGTCAAATCAGCTTTTGATTACAACCCAAAAATGATAGAATGGTCTCAGTCAGACCACAAGTCAAGTCATTTAAAATTACAGTGATATAAGTTTATGCTCTAACTATAGCTACTAAATAGAGGATGTTGAACAATTGTTATAAGGATCTGCAGAACCTTCTGGAAACAACACTAAAAATAATATTGCACTCATTTTAGGTGACTGGAATGCTAAAGTTAGTAGTCAAAGTACACCTGGAATAACAGGAAAGTTTGATATTGGAGTATAAAATGAAGCAGGACATAGACCAGTAAAATTCTGCCAAGTTATTTCTCTAGTCATTGCCAGCACTATCTGTTAACAGCTTAATATAGGGCTTTACTCATGGATATTATCATATGGTAAATATTGAAATCAGACTGACTATGTACTGTACAGTCAAAGATGGAAAGAACTCTATTCAGTCAGCAAAAACAAGACATAGAGTTGACTGTGGCTCATATAATTAGCTACTTATCACAAAGTTTAGAATTAGATTATATAAAAAGAAAGTATCCAGGTAAACTAGATATGAGTTCAGCAATATTACAAATGAATATTTGGAGGAGGTGAATAACAGGTTTAAGGGATGGGACCTGGAGGATAGAGCACCAAGAACTGCAGGCAGAAATTTGTGATATTTTTGGGGTGGTGGCAACAAAAAATATTCCAAACAGAAATAAGATTAAGAAAACAAAATTACTGCCTTTGAAGGCTATAAATGTGGCTAATGAAAGAAGGATAGCAAAAGGCAATGGAGATAAGGACAATATACAAAGTGCATAAAGAGTTTCCGAGAATAACGAGAAGAGATAAGGAGGCATATTTAAATAAGTGGTGTAAAAAACTGGAATAAGATTAACAGAATGGAAAAGACAAGGGATATCCAGGAATCCAGGGAAGTAAATACTGTGGTAAGAAATATCCAGTGAATTGTTATGGCTAGGCTTGTATAGGGCCTAGGGCCGATAGCCTAGTACCAACCTATGAACCTTCTAGAAGATTGACTATTAAGGTACATTTTAAAGTAAAAATGGGCATCATGAAATACAAAGATGGGAGATACCTAATAGGAACAGGCAATATTAAGAAGAGGTGGAATAATTATAGTGAAGAACTATACAAGAAGAATCATAACATCACTGATACATAAAATGGTATGTTCTCTGATCTTGAGCCAGACATCCTGAAGAGTGAAGTTAAATGGGTCCTAGAGAGTCTTGCTAATAACAAGGTTGCAGGATGTAATGGTATTGCAGCTAAATTATTTAACAATCTTGCAAAATGATTCTTTTACAGTAGTGCTTTGACTTCACCAACAAATTTGGAAAACACAACAGTAGCCATTGGAATGGAAAAGGTAAGTTTATGTTATTGTCCCAAACAAGGGCAAATTACTGAACAACTACATTTTTCACATATTATTTAGGTAATTATAAGATCCTGCACTCTAGACACCAGCAATATATGGGCCAAGAGCTACCAGATGGAGAAGCTGATCTTAGAAGGGGCAGAGACACCAGAGATCAAAATGTCAGTATCTGCTGGGTAATGGAGAAAGTAAAGAAGCTTTAGAAAATATTTACTACTGTTTTACTGACTACTGTAAAGTCTTTGACTGTTTCGACCATAAATTAACTGTGGCAAGTTCTCAGAGAAATGGAGATACTGGATCATCTTATTTGCCTTCTGACTAATCTGTATGGAAAACAATACGCCATACTTAGAAATGAATATGGGATAACTGACTGGTTCAAGCCTGGGCAAAGAGTGCACATATGAGGTTGTAAATATTTTTCCCAGGAATTGTGTAAATAGTTCAACTGGCAGTTGTGATTCCAACATCTGATTTGCCTAACCCAGCATTTTGCATGATAGCCTCAGCATATAAATTAAATAAGTAGGTGACAATATACAGCCTTGTTGCACTCATTTTGAATCTTGAACCAGTCAGTAAGAAAGCAACAAGGCTATATATTGCTAACCTACTTATTTAATTTATATGATGAATACATCAGGCAAAATGCTGAGTTAGACAAATCAGATGTTGGAATAAGAACTGCCGGGAGAAATATTTACAACCTCGGATGTGCAGATGGTTCTGATGGCTGAAATTGAGGAAGAGCTGATGAACCTTTTGATGAAGGTGACAACAGAACATGCAGAAGGTGTCTTGTTGCTCAACATAAAACAACTAAAATTATGCCATCTAGACGTATCAATCATTTCCAAACAGATGAGGGAAAATGGAGGCAGTGACATATTTTATTTTTATGAGCTAATATATCTCTGCAGATCTTGATTGCTGCCATGAACTTAAAATACACTTGCTTCTTGACAGAAAACTATGGAAAATCTGAATAAGATTTTAAAGAGCAGCAATATCACATTGTCAGCAAAGGTCCATGCAGTCAAAACTATGATTTTCCCAGTAATAATATATGTCTGTGAGAGTTGGCCTGTAAGTAAGGCTGTACACCAAAAAATCAATACTTTAGAATGCTTGTTAATTGTGCTGTTAGATAAAACTTGTGAATTCCATGGACAGTGAGAAGATCGAATTTGTCAATATTTAAAATAAATAAATAAATAAATCCAAGCTGTTCACAGGAAGGTCTGATAGTAAAATTGAAACTGAAATGCATTGGCCACATGGTGTTAAGACAGGATTCACTAGAGAATACACTAATGCTGGGAAAGCTCAAAGACAAAAGAAGGAGGCAATAGAGGCTAGGGAATAAACAGCATTGCTGAAGTAATGAATATGAATTTGCAAAAACTTAAAGAGGCAGTTCTTGACAGGCAGGACTAGTATAATAAAGTTCTTGAGGTCATGAAGAGTCTAATTGACTAAACAACACTAAGGTAATCAGAATGGTTACTCAGGTAAAATAAAGAGAGTACATTTATTCAATAAATAAATCCTCATGGTTACTTAGGAAAACGTATATAGGTCAAGAAGCTCATTCAGATAATATAAACTATTTAAGGGACTAAAGTCAATGAAGGTGGTTATGTATGTAGGAGAGGTATCTGGTACTGGGAATGCATGAAAAATGTTGCTTTTTAGTTATGTAGTTCAGTGTAATTATGTTGTTACTAAATGCAGATGACAGATATCTTGGCAGATAATGGCATTTAGAAGATTTTATAGAAACCTTGTCCAAAATTTGGCACCCATTGGCTTCATCTTTGGATTTATTTTCTTGGGATAGCTGAAATGTAGAAAGACAATGTTCTCATTCGTGGTTTTCTGAAATATACTAGAATTGGATACCTTTCTGTTGGACTACAGATTTATTTAGATGTTGTTCAGTGATGTTGTCATCCTTATTTGGGCAGGCTCGTGGTATTTAAGCAAATATCATCTGTCATTACTTTGCTTCAGCAATGTGTTAACTGAAAAAAATCTCTGTTTTGAACATTTTCAAAGTGTATGGCAACTACTAGATAAAAACTGAAAAGTCTTTTGAGGATATTTTCTTTGGATGGACCCAGATAGGTTTCAAGAAAGTAAATTCAGAGCTTTAAAAGTGTACTTATACGTTATACTAACTAAAGGTTTGTGAAAGGATACTGCAAGCAAACAAAGCACTGTGAATCATTTCTTTTGTCTTGATCAGCACCGGGAGTGACGTGTGCTCAAGTGGTAGAATTCAGGTGAGCGGCTTTAAAGTATATCCTATTGAATTTGTGTTTCAGTGAAAAGGTGTATTTCTTTTTATAATAAATTTCATATCTTAGTTTTGAAGTTGTCACAAAATTCTACAGAGTGATGTAGCTATGCTGGCCAGTATTATTGTTGTTTTTTCATTAAAGACATTTCTGTCTTAATCTTCCCTGCTTCATCATTTGAAGAAATGAATTAGTTTGATTTTTCTACTTAGACATTGAAAAAGTATTTTAGTTTTAAAAATTTCGGTGATCAGTATTTAAGGGTTGATTTTCTCTTGTGTGACTTTAGTTAGTACTTGTGTTTAAAGTCTAAATGATAAACAATATATGATTGTTGTGTATTGCAGATGTGTTGGTTGTGCGCTGGGAGTGATAGATTTGTTTCATTAGAATCACTCGAAGGATAGGACCAGTGGGGCTCCAACATGAGCATGGATTTCCAGCATACAACAGCAGGCAGTTGACAAAAATGTACATACATACCTTTACAACTATATTTAGCATACTCTGTAATGACATCCAGACATGTATGGTAAATAGTAAACACAAAACTCTTGTATGGGATTAGCTTTATTCTCCACAGATTTTACAACTTTTTTTCCACACAGAGTAAAGGTGCTATAGCTGCAGTCCATGAGTGTGCATTTCTGATACCCTTTGTAACAGTGCTGGAAGTGCCTTTATTGCAGGTTTAGAATATAGCTAAAAAAAAACCTCATTGGCACTTTTGCTGTAAAATTTTTAAAAATGCATGCTCAAAGCAGAACAGTAGAAGGACTCCTTCTTATGATAGTATTTTATGATAGTATGGGTAATATTAAGCAGCCATATATTAGCAAGACAAGGTGGTGTATGCAAGCATTTATTGCTCATAAAATGACCATCAGATGGGGTTTTAAGAACTGGAACCTTGATAATCTTAGTTTCCCCAGCATTCCCTCTTCCATACCCCACAAAATATTATTTAGTGATGCTTAAGTTTAGTTGGTGGTTGTTTCTAGCACTGACAGTTCACCCGTAGTTTAAATTTGCATTTGAAGAGTAAGTGAAGTGCTCCAGGGATTGCATGAATTGGAGTAAACATGCTTCGTCTGTTTGCAGCTTGTGTTTTATATGAGGGGATAGTTTTAATGATTAAATAATGGACTGTAACTGTTTAATTACTACATAGGTAGTATGCTCATAAATATACCAGGGATCTGGTAGTAGCAAGGGTACCTTGCTGTTTGTAGTGCATTGACTGTGACAGTGGGAATAGCAGAAATAACAATATGGCTATGTAACTTTTTGTTACTGCTCATGGCTGTCACATAGAAGTTTGTTACACTAGTCATCTACTGTAGTTTTCCTGACAACATCTGTATAAAATGCTATGAATTTTACTGGGTCTTCACATGCTATGGTTTCCTACTGCAAAATATTACAAACTATTATACTTTTCATCTTTCCTGATTAGTACCTTGACATTTTACTCTATCCTCTAGTTTCTCTGACCAGAGAGCAAAGGCTACAGATGCATAGTAAGACATTTTTTCAGTGGAATTATACAGTGTGTTCAAAGAATATTAACCAGATTTCAGAACAGATACCACAGAATGGAGCTGTTCCACATTTTGGTCAGTTATTTCTGTTTATGACGTATGATACAGACAAGTTTAGTACACTGGACACAAACTTCCTATTCTAGAAAAATAATGTTACTGCTGAACTGTTTACTTTTATCATTAAGAAACCTTGCATGTGGTGAAGAATACTTGTAGTGTCTAGTTATGCTGATCTCAGAAAAAAGGAAACATTAATAACAGCTGCACTCAACAAGCGGAAATGACCAATACCATTACTCGGTGGTTGATTTTCAGATATGCAGTTTTCTCTTTTCATTCATTGTGTTAGTCGCTGTCTGAATCTCCTAAAGAAGAATGTGGTAGTGCAGTTCTACTTGATTTTGGTTGATTACAAGAGCATTTTAATCTTAATTACAAAAATCTTAGCTTGATCATGTAAATACGGTATATTGTTTATGAGATTATGAGAAGTGTATAAAACTGATAACATAAAAAGACTTAAGAAGTGGTTCTTATTTCTGAATCTAGGTGAGTGGAGGTAAACTTTATAAGAAATTACGCTTTAAATGGGGCATTAGCAAGAGTAACAGAAAAAAATGAAGTATACACAGCGGAAGCTTGTATGGTTGCCGGAGCAGTATGATTTTGTAACATAACTTGCCTATGTCTTACATGTACATATTGATTCATAGGTGTATACAATGCTAACGACCATTGGTACCTTTATAGACAAGCATCCCCAATGTATCCCATAAGTTTATGTGCTTTAGAGGTTATTTGAAGTATATATAAGCTAGGGCAAGATTTACAGACTGCCCCATCCATTAGAGACATAGGTGCTAGACCTGGGATATGTTTCTGATTTCCCATACACTGGTAAAGGTTTTTCTTGAATAGGTTTAGGGAAGTGCTCTGCTTCATATGGATGAGAAGCCTGTTCCAGAGAAGGGGAATTCTTTGAGTCACATACCTGCCCCTCCAACATATTACATTTATGTTGCAAGCAAAGTTTAAATCCCTAGAATGAGTAATTCTGATGCTATTCATCTTGTGGCTATGCAAAAGGTCCATCAGAATGGGATCCAAGGATACCTTGTATACCAAGCATAGATTGCCTTTAAACAGTCAGTAAGAAGGAGAGTATAGAGATAGGGCTTTGAGACAACCTGCATTGGACATGCTGTTTATGCCCTGTATTCTTTTTGGGAGAAGCCTCTGTGGATACTCCACTTGTTTCGTACGCCTGGTCAGGTAAACACCAAAGGGAGTGCTATACTCAATGGGCCTGATGAGGGCTGAATATGGTGGAGCAATGATTTCCTTTTACTTAGATGACATGTCCTTGCTTATAAGATGAGCAACATAGAATGATTTTGTTACTGTCTTAGATACAGTACATGTTGATCAAAAGCCAGGTTACTATCTACATACATACCCAAATCCTTGGTTCTACTCTTAGGAGTGTGTTATTGGTTTGGTAATTTCCTAATGTGGCTGATCTCACAAAGGGCACTATTATGCATTTCTTGGCCTTGAGTTTTAACCTGTGGCTTTGGCACCAGTTATTTGTCTGTGTTTGTCTTTCCTGTAGGATGTTAGCATTGTGGGAGGGGAATCTATGACTGTCCTAACTTGCAGTCATCTGCAGACTTGGTCAGCCAGAGGCTCTTAACACTGGCCTTGACTTCCAAGAAGTAGATGACAAAAAGGAGCAGACCCAGCACAGAGCCTTGAAGGATGCCACTAGTGACCGGCCTCTTTGTGGAGATGGTCTCCCTTATCCTAACTCCCTGGGTTCTAAGTGAGAGCCAGCTGACTATCCAGTGCATAACACAGGGGTTTATGTCTATATCTATGAGTTTGTTTACAATGCCTGAGAGTGGTATTGTATCAAATGCCTTAGCTAGGTCAAGGTAGGAAGTATGCACCTTCCAGGCTGAGTAGGCATGATTTGCCCTTGATGAAACCAAACTGGATTGGATCCAGTATTTTAAGGTTTTCTATGTCCTTATTAATCATTTCCATGATAATTCTTTCCAAGACCTTGCATATGAGACAAGTCAGACTTACTGGTCTGTAGTTCTGGTATTAGTTGATGGCCTGCCCTTGTGCAAAGGGTGACTGTTGCAGTCCTCCATTCACTTGGTGCAAAGACTGTCTGGAGGCTGTCGTTAAACAGTGACTACAGTGGTCTTGACAGGTTATATTTCAGACTATTTAGGCGGCATCCTGGTATATTATTGGGTCCCACTGATGCAGTGATTTTGGCCTTAGAGATTGCATCTAAGATCTGCTCCCTAGTGATAGTTGGGGAGGTTATGTTTGATGGCATTTCCTGGGGGCAGCAGGGGGAGAGATGGGGTAAAATTGGAGTTGATTTTGTCAGTCAGCAGATTTGCCATATCTTCTGACTTTATTTAGGTGGCTCCATTAACAATCTCTTCTGCATGAAGCTGTGTGCTGCCTGTGAGATTTAGGACATAGCTGAAGAAAGCCTTGAGGTATAACAGACATCAGAGGTTTTAGATTGTTAAAGTACACATCATAACAGTCAACTAATATACTGCAAATCCAGATGACAAAAACTACAAAAGCTGGATTTAAGTCATATGGCAGTACTAAAGTTCACTGCACTTTACTTGCAGTATGTTACTATAGACAAAAGAAATGCAGAAATAGTTTAACAAGCATGGTATTGATAAAACAAGCACCACAGCATTTATAGAAATTGTGTGAATGCCATTATCTTATTTTTGTCTCCTTTAAGGTGTTCAATAACTGCACCCATTCAGATGAAGCCAACCCTTTACATATACATTCAGCCTGACCTATAAGCTTAAGGTGCCGCTCATTATGTGCACAGTCATCAGAAATGATGCATCTGCCAAATCTGTAGCTCCCATTGTTTGTGCCCAAGAGGCTCCAGATCAGCAGCATGGGATACAAAGTAACATTTTAAAATACAACCCCCCACCCCTCAGTGCCTGCATCACTGCAGCAGCAGTAAGTAAATGCATTCCAAGTGGTCTACCTGCCCTCACATACCACTGACTATTATTGAGAGTAAGTTTTCCTGATGATCTAATGGTACCTGACCCCAATCAACTCCTGTTAATCTAGTGGCCAGCCAACCCAAAACAAAATCCAAAGACTTTTAGCAATTACAGAAGGAATGGCAGAATTAAAAAAAAAACATGAAACTCTGAAAAAAAAAACATTGAACAAATAGAAAGAAAATGGTCTTATGCGAAATAAGGGATCAGTCTTTTTCATGCTGGCTATTGTTATTTTGATCTTCCTAATATTTCTTTGTGCATACTGTGTTCGTGGCTTTGTATATGTGTGTGCACATACATACATACATACTTATAAATGTATATAACTATACATAAAGGTAAAATATATACGCATCATATAACCATGCAGATTCAATTTCTGCATAATTATCATAGTTGAGAAATGTGTTAACCAGCAACATATAAAAATGTTTACACTATGACTTTCACAGTGCATATTTATTTTGCAGGTAATTAATTGAAAAACCCAAATTGTGGCGGTGACTGCAAAATGTGTAATGTTGCCCTGGGCAGTAGACTCCCTCGTTACAGTCCTAGGTTATATTAATATGTGATAATCATACTACCACATATACACTGCATTTAACAAATTCTTAACACATATGGTGACTAGATGGTTATTGAAATATATGGGAAGACATTCATATACACCGAAGAAGCATTTTTTAACATCAAATTGTTTGTAATTCAGTAGGTATATCTTCTCTTAACCTTGGCCATGGGCTTATAGGTTCTTGGTAAGCTTATGGCCAAGGAGGCCACTGAGATGCTCTAACACATCACCTAATACTGGTGGGACATTAACAGTGTTCCCCATTAAGTAGATTATTTGCACATATCCCTGGTGAAAATTTACGATCACCCATACAATCATCTACAGAACTGGATCCAGCAGAAGGCAACCTAGGCAGTCGCCTAGGGCTCCATGAAGGCTAGGGGACTCAAAAACAGGAAAAAATAAAATGCTTTTTATTTCTGCAACATTTATTTATTTTTTAGGAATTCGGATTACGATCCAATGATTCCAAACAGTTGCATGTCCTATGCATGGTTCAATGTACTCGCAATATTTTCATGGAAGTTGGTGGTTGTCTTGACTTCTTCCACTCTGTTATGAGTGTGAGGGCACATTTGTAGTAGAGTTGTTTTTTTTTCTCCCCCAGGCATCAGACTAAGTACCACTAAGAGGGTGCATTGGTCTGCCCCCCCCTCCCGACCAACTTAATAGTTTAGTTGGCTCAGCAGCAGGTCACAGGTGCAGCAGCAGCAGGTTTAACAGTCTGTTAAACCATGCTTTATTTATTTTACTGCTGCCGTTAATCCTGATTGGAGTCCTCACTCGTCAAAATGCCTTCTTACATGAACTTATTTTAGATGGAAAACCTGATATGGCAAAGATCACAGAAACTTGGTAATTACCTGGTAGGAGTACTATGTAAATAACTACAAATTTACAGATGTTCTTCCTTCCCTCTTGATTTGTTCTGCTAATAACATATGGGTAGTGATTTGAAATATGGAGTAGGTATATAAATATATGCTTCTAGATTAAATAGTAGAATCTTTGCTTCTTTAATTTTTCTTGGCTTTTTTGTGCTAATAACATATATGGAATTATTTTAAATATGTTGTGGACATGTATAAATATTTTTTCCACAAGATATAGTACATCTATAATCTTTCTATTGAATTCTAATAAATGACCCTCTACTGGTAGCATTTCATTTACTGGAGATGATCACGTGGAAATGCATGTGGCATTGTTTGCAGGCAAGGTCTCTTGATTGTGACAGAGTAGCAGGAGGGGCAAAAGCTGGAACATGTAAGAACAAATACAAAAAAACCCAGGCTACATCCCTGTGGGAGAAGATTGGTTAGTTGTATCTATCAATACTGCAAGACAAAGAGAGGGAGAGTGAAACAGAAAGTTAAGGGGGAAGGGAGAAGGAGACAAAGAGAGAGAGAGAGACTGATAGACAAAGTGACAAAGATGTTGCTACTTTGGCCAAGAAGGAGCTCTAAGAAAGACATTTCCTTTATCTTGCTTCACTTTCAGTAGTAGTTGTCAAATCAAAGGAAATGGAGGAAAGGCTTAAAGTGCTGCTTGCATCCATGGCAGTGAATAGATATCTTTCCAAACTGAATGGTAAGGTACCAGGGTGAAAATGTTTGGAGCTAGTTGTTGAGGAGTGTAAACAGTTTTCAAGTTGTACAATGTTCTGAAAAGTCTGTGAATCATTTCAGTTTATAAGCCAAAGTTATATGTCTGTTGATGGAATCTGGCAGTTCATTTTGTAAGTCTGGGAGATGTACTGTTGAGAGCTAGAGACTGCAGTAAATGACTTTTACTGATGTCAGAAGGTTTTGCAGTGCTAGGAAGATCAGGTTCACCTTGCCTATTAATATATCACATAAATATTATGTTACCTATCTTGAAATAAACACAACCCACCAGGACTCTGCCCTGATAAGTTCTCATGGCTCTGTACATTGCTTTTATTTCTTTCAGGTTTGTGTGAAGAGACCTTTTTTGTTGAGACCAATTGCCATGAACAAGAAGATTTTTAAAATGGATCCTGAAGGTATAGTCCAAAAAGTCCTGCCTTAGAACAGGTCATTTGAATTGGTAAGCGACAGAAATTCTTCCTTACAGCTAGGTGGAGAGGAATTACTGTCTTTACGGCTTCCTAAGAGTTCATTATGGTCTTCTCAAGTGGAACTCTGCTTAAGAAACTGGAATAATGGAAGCTGACATACAATCCAGGGTCCTTAGGTATTGTTTTGACACAATGGCTTTCTGCTGATATAAATCTGTCATTACATTCTGAATGACCACTTATTTTTCCTGGTTAAAAATGACTTTGGTCATGACAGAGTTTATGGCAGCTCACAGAAGGGTCACTGAAGTTGCAGGGTTTACGGGTAATTTATTCTATTTTATTGTGGCCTTCTAAGGACTACATCAAGTGTGCTGTACTTAACATCTCCTGTCACTGAGCAGTCAGAATGCAATCATCAAGGTAGAAGAAAGTAGTTATGTTTTTTTCCCCTGAGATTTGTAAACACTGAAACTAATCAGAGCTGTGGCTAATCCAAATGACAAAGCTGAAAAATAAAAATGATGAACTCTAAAACCTGGCCTGGCTTTATTGTGATACACAAGAAAGCATCCTCCATGTCAAAATGTTTCTCCTTCTCTATGGTAGGGCTGTATTCTGTGCTACATTCTGAAATTATTTGTGCATACAAACATGTTCAAGTCTGTCAAATCCAGTAGTGGTCTTATGGGGTTGCCATTTTTTTATGGATTGCATTCATTCCTGAAACATAAAGGTATTGTTGACTTTTGTCAGAATAATGTCCAAGGAAAAATGACTGTTATCTTCCTTCTGTGATTCTGTTACTACTTTTTGTGGGTTTACCTTTTAGGGACTAGAAATAGCCTGAATAGAAAGAAGTCTTGTCCTCTTTCCATGGAGGTGCTAACTGTACAGACAGAAAGAAGTCTTGTCCTCATTCCATGGAGGTGCTAACTGTACTGACAGAAAGAAGTCTTGTCCTCATTCCATGGAGGTGCTAACTGTACTGACAGAAAGAAGTCTTGTCCTCATTCCATGGAGGTGCTAACTGTACTGACAGAAAGAAGTCTTGTCCTCATTCCATGGAGGTGCTAACTGTACTGACAGAAAGAAGTCTTGTCCTCATTTCATGGAGGTGGTAACTGTACTGACAGAAAGAAGTCTTGTCCTCATTCCATGGAGGTGCTAACTGTACTGACAGAAAGAAGTCTTGTCCTATTTCCATGGAGGTGCTAACTGTACTGACAGAAAGAAGTCTTGTCCTCTTTCCATGGAGGTGCTAACTGTACTGACAGAAAGAAGTCTTGTCCTCTTTCCATGGAGGTGCTAACTGTACTGACAGAAAGAAGTCTTGTCCTCATTCCATGGAGGTGCTAACTGTACTGACAGAAAGAAGTCTTGTCCTCTTTCCATGGAGGTGCTAAATGTACTGACAGAAAGAAGTCTTGTCCTCATTCCATGGAGGTGCTAACTGTACTGACAGAAAGAAGTCTTGTCCTCATTCCATGGCGATGCTAACTGTACTGACTTTTTTAATAATAACTGATGTGATGTCTATGTTGAATATGTGAAGAAGTATAATTTTTAGAAACCCTATTGCATAACATTGAGATACTGTTTATAATGCTCATCATACCTCTTAACTGTCCAGATTTTTACAGAATGTCCAGATTTTTGCCTCATATTTTTGGACTATTCCACATATAATTTTTTGCCAGATGCATTTTCTTTGAATGTGGGTTTCAAAGCTGTTTCAGTGAATGTGATTTCAAAGACTGGGAAGTTTTTAATGCTAAGTTTTTTTTCATTGTGAGACTGTGTTGCTTTGTTTAGCAAATGTCTGTTAGTGTTTGTGCTATAAAATTTGAAATACAAGTTTTAAATTAAATCCAAATATCTGTAATCATTGTAGAAGTAAAGCAGGAAACAGTATGCACAATGAGAGTTTTGACCAGTGTTTATGTATCTGGCTCTACTTTAAATCGCAGATTCACTAGAACATCAACTCGCATAACAGCGAGATGACAACAGAGAATGTTGAATTTCACCTCCAGAAAACTAACCACTTAGCCACCACTGACAAACACAACATCCTAATCAAATTAAAATCATCGAAGTGGGGGCCTTTGCTTCCCACACAGCCCCATCTTAATATACCAACTCCAAGAGTGCACTACAGTAAAGAAAATGCAAAGGTTGCCATGGTGGCCTAGTGGTTAGTTTCCTTTAGGCAAAATTTGCTGTTCCAGGAGTTTGCTATTTTCAAGTTTCGCTGTTGTCATCTCGCTGTTATGCAAATTGACATTCTGGTAAGTTGACAATTTCAATAAGAACCTATATATATATATATATATATATATATATATATATATATATATATATATATATATATATATATATATATATATACACATACATAGATCTACATTATCAAAGTTCTGAAACTTCGAAATTCATATAACCGAGACAAGAGACATATGATCAAAGTTTCTGAACTTTGAACATTAAAAAAAAAATTCTATTTTTAAGGTTATTAGAGGGGGGGGCATGCTCTTTGCACCCCCGCGCCCCCTGCTAATTAAATATACTAACTCTGAGATTGCACTACATTGGGATAAAGGGTAAAATTCCCATTCTGCTATGTACCACTATCTCCATTCAAAACATTTGACGATTCAAAACTTTGATCATATGGTCCCGATCATATGGCTTTCAAAGTTTTGAAACTTTGATAATCTGATAGGGATCGGTATATATATATATATATATATATATATATATATATATATATATATATATATATATATATATACACACACACACACACACACACACACACACACACACACACACACACACACACACACAGGCACACACGCGCACACACACGTGTATATAAATATATGCATGCATGCATGCATTATAGTGGGGATATGAAACAATAATGCATATTGAATGCATAGGTTCATAGGTAATTACTAGACTAATGACCATTAAAGGGCTTTTTTTTAAAGCCTAGCCTTGCTTCTCAAATATATGGGTATGTTTTCATACCACTCATTTTATTGAGGATATAGCTTGGGTATAGGTGACTGATTCTTTACAAGCTTCATCTTTCTAATAGGGACATAGGTGGAAGGCCAGGGGTAAAGTTATAGTTACCCATTCACTGATCCAAGCTGCGGTTGAATAAGTGCAGAGAGGAACTCTGTTTCACATGGGTAGGAGGCCTGTTCTTTAAAGGGGTAGTTTCTGTCTTATTTATGTTACAGACGAGGTTTAGGTCTCTAGATCAAGAGTTTATAATGCCATTTATTTTGTAGGTGTGCAACAGGTCCATAAGAGCTGGATCAGAGGATTTTTTTGAAGGCCATGCACAGATTGCATTTCACTAATCTGCAGCAGATGAGTACAAAGATAAGGCTTTGAGGCAGTCCGCATAGGATCTGTTGTCTACACTATATATTCTTTTTGTGAGGAAACTCTGCGGATGCTGCAGGTTTTGTATATGCTCAATCAGGTATATATTGAAGGGGTTATTGTACTCAGTGATTGGTCTAGTGAGAGCCTAGTACAAAGGAACAATGACATCTTTGGACTTAGATGCCATATCCTTGCTAATAAGTTGCACACCCTAGAATGATTTTCTTACTACAATAGACAGATGATCAAAGGCCAAGTCACTGTCTACATGCATTGCCAAATCTCTGACAACACAGTCAACTTTTAGGGGTATATTATCAGTGTAGCAATTTTTAAAAAATAGTATTTTTTGGCACTGAGATTTAGACTATGACTCTTGCACCAGTTATTAGTCTATGTCAGCCCTTCTTGGAGGATGTTTTTGTCTTTGGGAAACTAGACAGCTACACCTAGTTTGCAATTATTGGGGAACTTGGTCACCCAGAGGCCTTTGATGTTGGCCTTGACTTCAGAGAAGTATATCCCAAAAAGGAGTGGCCACATCACCGAGTTCTAGGGAATTCCACCTGTTGACTGTCCTTTTTGTAGAAGTAGACTCATGTATCAGGACTTTTTTGGTCTTATCTGTGAGACAGCTGGCCATACAGCAGGTGACATAGGGGTTTACACCTAATTCTGTGTGCATATCTACAATGCCCAAGACAGATATCTTGTTGAATGCTTTGACCAGGTGAAGATAGGCAGTATGCACTATTTTTACCTCGTACATTGCTTTGGTGACATTTTTGAAGAGGTTCACCAGGATAACTAGGCATTATCTGCCCCTGAAGAAGCCAAACTCTTTTTGATCCAATGTACGGTGGTTTCTTATATCATTATTTATCATGTTCATGATTATTCTTTCCATGGCCTTATACATGAGACTAGTCAGGCTTTTGGGTCAGTAGTTTCCAGGGTACATGGATGCCCCCCCCCCTGTGCAGAGGAATAACAGTTGCATCCTCCATTCACTTGGCATTAAGCCTGTTTAGAGGCTACGATTAAATACAGCTTTTAGTGGCCCCAGTAGGTCATGTTCCATGCTATTAAGGAGGCATCATGGAATATTGTCAGACCCCATCAATGCATTTGTTTTTGTCCTTGCCGAGTGGACTGAGGACCTGTTCCCTAGTGGTAGTTGGGAGAGATATGGTGGGGGGGTATTCCATGAGAATTGTCTGGGGGAGATAGCAGGGTAAAACTGGAACAAAGTTTATCTGCTAGTATATTTTTTTATATATCCTCTGGCTCAGTATCAGTGTCTCTATTTACAATTAGTTTGACTCATTGTTGCGTATTACTTTTGAGGTTTTGGACATAACAGAAGAAGGTATTGTGGATGTCCTCAGCCTGGAACACTACTATTACCTCAAATTAGCTTTGTTGGACTTAATTATTCCCGAGTTTTTTATTAAATTTAATGAGGGAATTCTTACCTTGCTGGGCATTCCTTTTCATATTTTTGGCCATGATTTTCTTATTATTATTATACAATTCCACCAGGGTGGCTTGTTTTTTGAGTTTGTCCTGTGCTTTTTTCAGGTAGGTACTACTGTCTTTATACAGCTGTATACATTTTTGTGAGTGCTTTTGCATAGGCAGTGGTGTTCTGTGGGGTTGGTGGGGCTTAACATTTTGCCAGGGTGTCACTTAAAATTAGGAAGTTTGCCTTGGAATAATTTCTAAATGTTCCAGGGTTTCCCGGTGTCCAAAATTTTATTTTTATTTTGGAGACAGCTTTACGATTGGATCTGACCAGTGAGGACATTACACTTGACAAGGGGCTACAACATTCCCCATGTTGGTAAGGACTACGTCAAGGAAGTTGGCACCCCTAGGGCCTATACACTGACTATCTGGTCTAGGGTATTCATGTTGACAAAGTCCATGGATCTTTGTGCCTGCAAGTTAATATGATTAGATTAAACCTCAGTCCTCCTTCTCCTGAACATTATTCTGCATGTATTGTTCCCACAATTTCCATTTTTTTTGTAATTTACACCTTTCCTTTTCTAAAGATCTTTTTACCAGTTCTTTTATTATATAATATTCTATGCTTTAAATACATTTGGTTTAGACTTTGATTTCCATTTTCTAGTAATCGTGTTTTTATCAGCCAAAAGTATTAAACATAACAAAGCCTTATTATTCTAGGCAATTCAGCTCCTGTATCTGCAATAAAAATAATAATTTCATTAGTTACAGCCATTTTCACCCAATATTTCTTACAGAAAAAAGTCTGTAAGGAATTTTTAAAATCTGCCAAAACAATACACTCCCAAAACATATGTTCCCAGTTACCACTTTCTTTCCCATGTCACCTCCAGCATTTGCTATCTACCTGAGGAAAAATGATTTGAAGTCTGCTTGGGGTGTAGAAATACCTATGTAAACACTTCCAATTAAAAATCCTAAACCTTATGGAATATATTGCATTTAAGCCATACATACATTCTCCCATTGTTGGCTTGTAAATTGCTTTTCCAGTCTCTCTTCCCAATCTTTTCTAACCTCCTCTGATTGATTCTTATAGTTATCATGCAATATTTTATATACCATACTAATTATCCCTTTTTCAACATCAGTTTATGTTCTAGAGTCATCTAAAACTTCTACTAGAGCAAATCTTTCATGAAGGAGTCCTGTATCCCTTTCTCTATGGTGTCAGTTTCTGGTAGGGCAGGCAGTCTTTTAGCCTGCAGTCTAAATGTCTTATTGGCCTTATCACACTCTATTGCCTTTCCCTCTCAAGTTATTTGCTTCTAATACCTTGGTTCCTTTGCCAGTTTTCTCTTGTAAATTTCAAACCCCTCTTGCCTATTTTCTGTACTCCTACTTGCAGTCATTCCAATTGGTAAAATCTCCTTTCTCCATTCTCATGCTGTGTTAGTTCTTAGAACACTTTCTGCTACTTTATAAATATAATATTTTCTCTCTTTTTTATTTCTCCAATTCTTTTGGGTTACTAATACTGTGATGTGAATGGACCCCATTTGCAAGTCAGGGTATGATTAAAGTTTGTGAAATTAGTATTGTGTCAGTCTTTGATGTTAGCCAAAAGTGCTCTTTGCAGCACCTGCAAGGTGCCCAAAACTGACCACTTTTGCAATTCATATGGAGTTACATGTATTAGTAACATAGCTAAATGTGGTTGTTGTATTTCGGCTTTTCCCGGTTAGGGGTCGCCACAGTGGAACTCTGGTTCGCTAATGATTGGCAGTAGATTTTCACGAACGCCGAGGTGCCAGCTCGATGTTCAACCTTCAATGAAGGCACGCCCATTTAAGCATGTCTTTCGAATGCCCACCCAACCGTGGGGAGGACATGCAGACTCCACACAGAATACGACTCTAAATTCTTTTTTTTTATTAGACCTGTTCCTCCTACTGTTACTGGAACTGTCTGGGTATCTCTCTTCCACATTTCCCTTGTTTCTGCATGCAAATCCTAGTATTTTATACTTTGTGTCTCTCTGTACGTAAGACACTGTAATAACTGGGTGTAGCAATTTCAGTGATCATTGCCACTTTTGCCTTTTGTTCCTGGACAATTACAACTAGTTTTCTGACATCTATTTTTTGAACTGTTGGTAATGGGTGATCCCATGTGATATATAGACTTCATCATTCTCTGTAATGCTTTGTGGTTCATGTTTCCAATGTTTCTCATCTATTTCAATATTGCTGTGTTTGCACAATCACCAATGCAACTGTCTTGCCATTGTATTGTGCCTTCCAGTATACAGGCCCTCTACCATGAGTCTATCACATCCAGAAACAAGACATGTGACTGTTTCCAGTTCTTTTTTTCCTTTTTTTTTACATGACATGCATTTGTCTGTTTATCCCACATGTTCAATGGACTTTGTAAACCAACATATATGTAAACCACTATTTTGAGCTGCCATTATTAACCTTTCATCTTTTGGTTTCAATTCACCTCTCCTTAACCATCCCTGTGTCAAATCCTGATCTATGTGAGGTCACTCCAGGAAATCTCTGTACTTAATACAATTTTTATGCCTTCTCCACATTTCTTTCCTTCTCATCTGATCCTTCAGAACGAGGAGCATATAAACTTGGTATACACTGATTTTTATATATCATTTGATAAGCACAAAGCATTTGTTTTGTTTTCCTGTCCAACTGTTCCAATACCTTTTGGGGCCAGTCAGTCACTCCAAAACTGTAAGATAGAACAGGAATGGCAAATTGGCTTATAACTAGGACTTTATTCCTAGATATCAAGGCAGTTTTTAGTATTAGTTTTAGTATTCTAAAGTAATGAGTTTTATTTGCATTTATTCATGTTTTATTGCTAATCCTTCATAAATCCCCAAATATTTATACACTCCCTTCTGCTAAGTTCCTTTATATCACATTCTTGTCCCAGACTGATATTTTCTTGGTGCTGTACCTTTCTTGCTTTAAACATTGCTCTACTACTTTTAACAAAACCAAATGACATTTTTATATTATATGAGAAAATTGTAACCACTTGCAGGTGTGCATTCAACTCATCTGATGAACTATAGAGTTTTAAATTGTCCACAATAAGTAAAAGAGAAGTCTTTAAACAAGTTTGTTTTATGGTGTCCAGATTGTAACCATGGCCTAATATGTTTGGTAAACAGCTTAATGGGTTATGGGCAAGATAAAAAGCAGCAGTTACAAAGAATCACTGTGGAATATCCCCTATGAATTTTTATCCCTGGGATAATAATTTTCCCTTCGTCATGGATTAGCTGCAAAGTGTTTGCCAGTATTTCATGGTTGCTGTAATGTAATTGATCAATGTAGGCTGTATCTACATCTGTAAATATTCCTTTATTCATGAATGTGAGATGCTGTCAAATGCTTTTTGTAATCTAGCTATGCCATACTTAGATTAATCTCCTTTTACACTTCTCTATAATGGTTTTATGTAGCAACAAATGATCCTTTGTTCCATATGACTTTCTTTTGTTACTGTTTTGTTTTATTGCCATAATTGACTTTTTTCTAAATGACTATAAATTCTTGAAAACAAAACACCACCAAAAAAGAATAACTAGACATATTTTGGAGAAATATTCATGAAGACCCTGCATATAGTTTGTAAATCATTGGAAGGTAAGTTATTGGGCTATAGTTTTTTGGATGGGTTGAGGCTCACGCTTAAGGAGGATTATCATTTTTCCCGTTGTTAACCAGATTGATGTCCATTCAGGATGTGCATATAAGTAATTTTTACTCAGGGCTAAACCTTTGTGCAAAGATGTTAATACTTTTAGCAAAAGTTAGGCACTGCATCTGGGCCTCGGGGTTTTCCAGTTAGGAGCTTTTCTTAATTTTGTTTCAGTTTCTCTGGCCATTACAATCCTCTGCATTAGAGCTCCTTACTATTTCTTTTAATTATTCTGTCTAATCAGCATCTGTAATATTTTCCACAGGGTCTTCATAAATATTTCCCCAAAATATGTCCATTTCTTTTTGGTGGTGTTTTGATTCATTTTCTTTATTTCCAGGTTCTCTATACAACATTTTTGCTTCATCAATGAATTCTTATTTTTTACTTTTCCTTTATATTTATCTGCATATATTCTAACTTTTTCTGCCAGTGCTGTTATTTTGAATTTATTATTTGCAGTAGTATATGGTAGATCCTGGTCTTTCTGAGTATTTTTGAGGATCTGTTCCCTGTTCTATATTCTTCTAATAGTGATACTTTGTGTCTTAACTACTTTATAGTTTTCGCTATTCAGTGCTTTCATGGTGGCATTTTGTTTTTCCCTTCTTTTCCTTATTGCGTTTGTTTTTGTGGTAAAACTTTTGTCTGTTATTAAATTAGATGCACAATAATATATCCAATTTATTTATGTTATATCACAAAAAAATTCTCTTAATAGTCCTAATTACTGTGTTTATCTCTTTTACCAAACTGCTAACATTTTGGGTCTTATTTATTTTCTGTAATCTATTGCTTTTATTGATCTTAATATATCTATCTGTCTCTATTAAATCAAGCAGCTCTTCCCTTAGGTCATTTTCTTCTGGACCGAGAGCACCTTCTTTGCTCTCCATTTCCTGTGATTACTCTACAGAAACTTCCAGAATATCTTCATGTGGCATATCCTCTTCAAATGCATCCTGCTTCATCTGCTGCTTCTTCATGTGGGAACTCATTGGCCCATCACTTCTCAATATCATTTGCATCAGTGTTGCCACTGTTTCCTGCTAATTCCCTTATTGTGTAACTTCAACTAAACTTTTGCACCAGTCTCCCACAGAAGGTTCCACAGCATCACCATGTGGCAATTCTTCTAATGCCTCCTGCTCCATCTGTTTTTTCTTAATCCGGGGACTCATTGTTCTATCATACTATGGTATTACCTTTCTTGGATTTTCAACACTGAATATTTCACGTCACAAATAATCCATAACTTCAGTTTCTATTTGTTCAACTTCTTCATTATTAATCCTATGTCCTACTTTCTCCCTTTGTTTTCTTATTTTTTGCATTGTGAAATTTTCCATGTCTGGTTGCCTTTGCCTGTATTTCTCTTCAAATATCTGCTGTCTTTTTATACTGTTTAGTTTTTCTTTCTCCTTGGCATAAATATTGCACCATACTAGATCTCTTTTTCTTTCCCATGTCCATATTTCTTCAGATACCTTCCACTCCACTTGTTGCTTCTTAATCTGGGAGCTCATTGTTCCATCATGTTGCAGTACTTCCTGTGATGGCTTTTTTTCACTAAAAACTTCTCTTCACAGATAACACATGCCTTCAGTTTCTATTTGTTTAACTTCTACCTTAATCCTCTGTTGTACATTTCCTATTTTTCTTTTTTTTTCTTGTTTTTTTAATTGTAAAATTGACCATATCCAGATGCCTTTGCCTGTATTTCCCTTCAAATATCTTTGGAACTTTCTTCCTTGTATAAATATAGCACCATATCATATTTCTTTTTCATTCTCAAGTCCATATTTTTTTATACTTTTTAAAAATCTCTGGGTTTTGTTCTTTATATTTTTGCACCTCCTCTGTTGCTTATTTTCAGGTGGCCCAAACTTTTCTTCATCTGTGCAATGCTTTTCATGGATCTGTTGTAGTAATGAATGCAAATTTTATTGTTAGCTTTTGACAATTTTTCTTGTGCAAGTATTTATATATATTCTAATTTCTCTCTTAATCTTTCTGAATATCATATCTGAAAATTCTGGGCTTCTTGCATAATAGCAACAATATATAATTTATTCATTACCCTAAATATTCCACTCCATCATTGTTATGGCTCTTTTTTGGCCTGTCAGTTTTTGTGATTTTTGTGGAGTACTAGTTCCTTCTACAATAAGGGGGAGGGCATTTTTCACCCTTAGCCTGGCCTAATCCCATTGTAGGAATGTTTCTGTGTTTAAGGATTCTACACTGCCATTTTTTTCCAGTCCTGGCACCAGTGTGTACACCAGGACTGGGCACTTTTTTATCCTGGGACTTGTGCACTCAGTTGTCTTTTTATTTTTTTAACCTACCTCTATCTATGATATATGCCATTTAAAAGTACAGTCTATATATCAGCGTTGTCTTGGTGAGATTTTGTGAAAACAAGAGTCCACCACATGAAGGTATTAATCAAGACTTGAGGATGAATTCAGTTTCAGCAATACTAATGTCATTTAAAAAATAAAAAGAAAAACACTGGCAGATTGAGAAAGAACGAACAAACTGAATTAGCGTATATAATTTATTTAACGCTTTCATCATCCAGACTTCATCAGAAACATAACGCTTCTGTTTATGCACCAACTTTAAATGCTTAAAACCTAACAATAAACCACTCGTTAACTTTTAATTGATCAATTAAACAATTAGCAATAACAAACAACTTAAAATAACAGTCATTCTGATAAAAATGATTTTGATAAAACGTTAATGTATTAAAAATTAAATAACCAATTTTCTGTTAGCCAAGACACATTTAATATTAATCATGTCGTTCAAACCTGGGAGACCATCTGCACCCAGTTTTATTTGCCATAATGTCTCTTTCCTTTCCACCTTATTTTTAAGACTGCCACCACTTAGATCTTGTTTTACATGTTCTAAAATTGTAATCCTACTACTCTCATTTTCTTGCTGATTTTATCATCTCTCAATTTGGATATGTTATTATTCTTTTTAAGGATCTGCAATTGAAGATACTGAGTCTGTAGATACAAGCAGTTAATCACAAAATGACTAACTCATAATCTCTGAGGCATTTGCATAAGATACATTGTAATTAGTGTATAAAAGGGGACTGGCAAGCTGTTCATTGAAAATAAATAAAGTTTAACACTGACAGAAGAGAACACTTTTGCAATTAGATGCATACAAAGCAGACTTTAACATTTCATTCAATATTAAATATAATAGTGTACAGTTTAGTATATTCATTTACAGTTAGCCTGTGCACTTTTACTTAAGGCTAAAAATCCATTAATAGAGAGCATCCAAGTTGGTTTTCACATCTGGAAGGGAAACAGAGATAGGACAAAGTTAGATGGTATCTTTGCAAAATTTTACACAGGTTCTACCATGCATTTTCATAATGATTAAACCTAGCTTTAGAAAAGGTAAGTCCATGAATGTAGCTGTCTAGTTGGGAAAACTGCCCATACATGGAGGGTTAACTTCTCTTTTTGGAAACTGTATATTGTTTTTTATGTTTGTTGTGAGTTAAAAGGGGTTAGAATTAAAATCCATTTCATTAAAAAAAACATATTTTGTTTCTTGCATAAACCAATAATGAACAGGAGCGGAGCAAAGCTGAATATCCTTTAGAAGATTTATTAAAACAGAACAAATAAGTGCACCAGTCCAATTGATTAGCGCTTTCACTCATGCGAGCTTCATCAGATCAAAGACTTTGATCTGATGAAGCTCGCATGAGTGAAAGCGCTAATCAATTGGACTGGTGCACTTATTTGTTCTGTTTTAATAAATCTTCTAAAGGATATTCAGCTTTGCTCCGCTCCTGTTCATTATTGGTTTATGCAGTTTTATTATTGGTTGCCTGAACAAGAGCGCTTATCCGACGTTTTGGTGGGACTACTGTTATTATTTGCGTTTATATTTTGTTTCTTGCTACTTTAGTGCTTTTTTGTTGTTTTTGAAGCAAGAAGTCTAGGAAAATGAAAAATATGTTCAAACAAAGATGATAAGCAGCAACTGTATACAAAATCAGCCTGCCAAACATTAATCGGTGCATGTGACTTGTAAGTTGGAAACATATATTCAAAATAATGGTCATGCAGAATATGTGAAAGTAATAACTTCTTATAAGAATGACAGCCTTATCACTTATATCATGGAGTGTCAATGGCATTGCAGCTATAGACAAACAGAACTTAACTAAACTAACTCCAGGGTTGAACAACTACAAAGAAAGGGAAAAACTGCTGAATTATGTAACAGTTAATTGCCTGAATTTGACCAACTATACCACCACAAACAACAACAAAATTTCTCAAATTTCAGCATGCAATGAATGCTTGCAATGGTAAACAACATAACACTCATATGCACACAGATACACACACACACACACACACACACACACACACACACACACACACACACACACACACACACCAGATCCTTGTAGTGCGGTGCAATAGTTTAGGATGCATTCATAACACTGGGTGGCCAAAACAGCAGACAGTATCATACTAAACACAACAGACTGAAACTGAAAATGCCAATGAGACCATTGTATCATGGGGATTGGTATTTTCCCTTTCCCCATTGTAGTGTGATCTTGGAGTTGGTATATATAATAAGCAGGGGAGTGGGGAAGCAGCCTCAAATGTGGGGGTGCAGGGAAACTTGCCTCCCTTCAAAAAATGTCAGCTGAGTTTTTCTGCAATGTCAGTTTTGGCCTTTTGTGTTTGAGTTGATGCTGTTTAGCATTTTGGCCATTTGGCATTATGAATGTATTCCCAATAGTTTTCCAGCCTTAGGGGGTGAGATGTCTCCCATCCTTAAAGGAAACAAATATTACACTGCAGAGAAAACTGATATTTCTTGAGAATAAAAAGTTGCTGGCTGATCCTCCTTAAAAGCCATGAAAAAATGAATGTGAGTTGGAGCTAATCTCAGCTGAGATTTTAAAGTAATCAAGCACTTATAACTTGTTTAGAAACTGTTATTTGTATTGAAAAATAAAAATATATTGTATTTTATTTAACATTTGTTGACCAGGAAAGTCCAGCTGGGACAGAGCCATTTTCAGCAGAAGCCCAGGGAGAAATGCTCCAGATGCATGTCTTTGGAATGTGGGATGAAACTGGAATACCCAGAGGAAACCCACATAAATGCAGGGAGGACATGCAGACTCTGGACAGAAGGCACCCAAGCAAAGAATCAAACCAGAGAACCTCTTGCTCTGCGGTGACAATGCTAACTGCTGCACTACTGAGCTGCAGCTTATGAATAAGTTCCTGAGTTAACATATAAAATGGATGAACATTTTCTGCCTTAACAGAGCTTCCTCAGATGAAACTCCTATTTTCTTGACATGCATTACTTATATATGCTACTGTTGCCTGATTTTAATATGGCAAATGATATCTGCTTATTGCATCACAAATGAGTTGATATACTAATTGATTTGCATAACCATAGATAATAAATATATTAAGTGACTGTTTCATTTAGGCTCTAGCTATATAGGATGGGAATATAGAATATGGACTTTTAGTTACTCATAAGAGTAGTTATGCAGAACAGGGATGAAAGATGAAACATGTCCTACTTTAGCTTGGCCAAACAGCCTATAGCTTACATTTATGACCCCATTTCAAATGAACTGGAAATTAACTATGTATTAAAACATATACAAATAATGCAGGTCATGTAAACTGGAGCTGGATTTGATAAAGCTCTGTTAAGGGTGAATGTGTTCATCTATTTAATATTTTTTTTACTTTTCAATAAAGTATCAGTTTCTAAACAAGTTATATGTACTTGATTACTCTGAAATCTCAAATGAGATTGGCTATAGTTCATAGTTCTTTTTCTTTAGTTTTAAGGAGGCTCAGCCAGCAACTTCGACACTCAGAAGTAGCAGATTACCCTCTGTTGAGATATACATACACACACACACACACACACACACACATATATATATATATATATATATATATATATATATATATTTATATATGTATGTCATTGAGTTATCATTTGTTACATACAGCCTAGTGGTTTGACAGATAGGTAAGAGAGACAAAAATATAGTCTAATAGTAAACACACTCTAGAACACTATGCCAAGAGCAAATGCCAACTAAAAACACAGTTCAAGCACAATAGGAGGCTAGTATAAAATGACAGACTCATAGAAGCAAATGAAAGTCCTTACACTTTATTCAAAAAACCACATGCTGATAAAAATCCAACATAAAATGCATTAACTTCCTCACCGCATTTATATGTCCTTGTTATACTGGATCTTCTTCAACCATTAACCACAATAACATTATTCATCCATTTAAATACCCTCCCCTAAAAACTGTGAGAAAACATAATTATGCTTAATGAGATTTAATAAAGTGATAACATCCTAATCACCTATCTTAACTACATTACACTAATATTTAAAATTACAACAGAATACAGCTCAAGAATCAAAATGCTGTACTGTTAAAATATTTACTAAACTTTATATAAATAAATATAAATACATATAACAAAAACTAGTTTACTTAAACCAAGTAAAAATCTATTATTTCTCTTGAAGCACCTGCTTAACGCTAATAAAAAACTTTTAGTAGATTTATGCAGCTTCAGATTGCTCAATACAAACAACTATATGAGTATCTTGGAACACTTTAAAAAACACCTAAAATCTCAAAAATATATGCTGAGTGTCATAAAAACAAGAAAAACATAAACAACAAGCAAACTGAAAAACATCAGAAGGAAATTATACCACTAAATGTAAATTTATCTAATGAAAGTTAAAATCTTTAGAACATTCTTATCCTTATACCTGAAAGAACACAAAAGCATAAGTATAACATTATCATTTCTATAAGAGCCATTAAAATTGTTCGGTTAATCTACCTCATCTAATTAAAATTTCATAAATAGAATCTTAGAAATACTTATTATATTATGATATATGATATCCCAACAATACAAAGCATAATGTAAATAACTGCCTTTCTTAACCATTGCCTTAATTATAATCTAGCTGATCTCAATTTTAAAACAGGCACCAAGGATATATTCTCATTCAAACCCAGAGTCTCATTTGCTTGTAGGACTACTTGCCAGTATGTCTCCCTGTATTCAATTTTTTCCTCCCAAGGGCCACCCTTAATGTTCATTGTTATAGTCTCCAAAACAAAAAAATGAAAATATAGTATGTTTACATATAAGGGTATGCTTATATAAAGCATTATTCAAATTTTGAGTTCTTATATTGTAATAATGTTCATAAATATGGTAATACAGTTTTCTAAGGCCCTTTCAGTTTTTCCACATAGAATGTTTGACATACTTCGCATGTAGCCCAGTAGACTAAACCTATACTGTCACAGTTGTTACATTTGTTAGCTTTAATCATCACATCTCTACTGGGAATATAAATACAATCAGTATTGCTTATACATATATTTATAGGTGCTTTTCTTCATCATTCCTTTGTCATAATGTTTACACTTAGTTTTTAACTCATATACTTCTTTTAAATTCATACACTTCTTATAAGTAAATTTGACAGGTTCATTAAATAAATTTAATTCATCAGTAAAACTTCTAAAAAAAATCCCAATATTTAACTTCTGTTTCTTTTACAATAGCAACATCCTTGAAGTTCAGAACAAAAGCACCACTATACCATTTAGTGTTTATTTTATCATTCTCACCTGCTAAATTAATCTCCTTAGATTCTTTATTAGTAGGGACTACTTTAATTCCCAGTATAGGTGATACCTTTCCTTTCTGCCTTCCTTAACCTCACTAATGACCCTCTTCTATGATCCTTTCTGGGTATCTTCTTTCCATAAACATCTTTTTGATAATATTACACTCTAGAAGGAAATCATCATCCTCAGATGTCATTCTAACTGTGATGAGTTGACCTTTTACAATATTTCATTTCTGTTTATATGGGTGGGCACTTGTGAAATATAAGTATGAACTTCAAAAGGTTTCTTTTCTATAAACTGTAGATTTAAAAAGTTTTGTTTATTAGATATTTCTTCTATGGTTATATCCAAATAATCTATTTTAGATGTGCTTATTTTAAATGTAAACTTTGAAATACTTGTAGACTGCTATATATAATTAATAAATTCCATAAATATATCCTTTGTCCCTTTCCAAAAAATACATAAAGACTCCAGTACCTTACATAAGGGGAATTAAAAATATATTTACTCTCCCATACTTGGAGAATAATATTTGCATTCATGGGGGCTCAACTGGCCCCATGGCTGTTCCACTGATTTGCTTATAAAATTCTCCCTTGAAGGCAACAACATTGTTATTGAGCACTAAATCCATACATTCAATAAGAACACTATACTCATTTGGCTTCATGGTGTCTATTTCCCCTAAAACTTCCTCGAACCATTTTAACCCTATTTCATGTGGTATACTCAAAAAAGGTCCACTACATCAATTGTAGCATAAATAGTAATTTCATTATATAATTCTTCACTGATTTCCCTTCAAAATCCCATGAATCCTTTAGGTATCCTTTATGACTCACCTGCAAGGTTTTCAGTTTATTGTCTATATAAATTGCTAATGAATTGGTTTTAGATATATTGGCAGCTACAGTGGGTCTCACAAGGGGATCTTCAATGTTTGTATGCACTTTTGGGATTCCAAATATGAAATGAATAATAGGTTTCTCTGTTTTAAACAATCAAAGGTTTTCACACTAATCATCCCTTATAAAAGCATATAATATAGGACACAGTCAATCTTTTTATGAGCTATATTTATTTCATTTTTAGATACTCTCACATATTTGTCAGTATATTTCAATATTTCCATCATCTTAGCTATGTACATAATTTTGTCCATAATGATGGTCCCACCCACTTTATCTGTCCTTAATACTCTAATATTCTCATTATAGTTAATAAAATTTAATACCTCAATTTCTTCCTTCATCAAATTTGGCCTAACTTTATTATTATTTAAATTTTTTCTTAGCACGTTTTCCACCAACATTTCAAAACTGTTTAGCTGGTGGTGAAGTGGGGGTTATATATGCTTTTTTCTCCTAAGAGTGATATCATTTGGTTTATCTTTAACATCCTTGGACATCAAAAATTCTAGATTCTTCTTTCTAGTAAATAATTTTAAATCTATAATTAGCTTATTTACATCCGTCGTTTTGCTGGGCATGAACTTAAAACCTTTCATAAATAATTTAAAATTTGTTTATTAATTTCTATACTGCTATAGTGAAAAATCTTATAGTTCTTCCATTCATATACACTATTTCATATTTTGTTTATATTGTCCTGATTTTTACAGTCATCACTTCTTACTTCTAAACATAAGCCTTCCTGTTTACCTAACTCTTCCCCTTGTAGTACTGATGGAAATTCAAAGGCCTATTTTTTATCCTCTCTGATCTTCTTTCATCTTCTTCATCTACTTCAGTATCCTTTCTATAAACATATCTCCCCTCAAACTCATCAGGTGTATCTAACCTTCTTTCATATGTCTTCCTGCTTCTAGCTCCTTGTTCATAGTTCTCTTTTTCATAGATTCTTTGTGTATTATAAAAGCTCTGTTTTGGCTTGGGGTAAAGTCTATGCTCCTTATATTCCTGTACATCTCTGTCACATTTTTTATTTTTTTTATTTTTACTAGATAATAAATCTTTTCCTCTATTTTATATTTAATATTGAAATATTTTTTTATTTTCTTCCTCCACTATATATAACAGATATCCTGTAATGGATTTATTAATATTCTCCATTTTCACCTGGATGCTATCCATTTCTATCTTATTATTTTAATTAATTCTATAATAGAAGAACCCTGCAATCAAATATATCCAATAATTCCTTATGAAATGTAGAACCCTCAGAAACATTATTAGAGTATTTAGATACCCTTAACCCCCTAGGAAACTATTTTTGCTTGTAAACACTCAGCCAAATACCAGTTATCAACTTGTAACAATTTATATTTATATAAACATTCCTGTAGTGTATCCAAATTATCTTGATAAGTTTTATTATTAGATACATCATTTTGTTTAGCATTAAAATAGGAATTACTTTCATATAACCAAGCATTCTAGTCCATTTGTTGTGACTCGTTCGCCCTATCATTATGAGTATCAGTATAGTCTGACTTAACCAGGAATCTATTTCTTTGCATGTTTGGTTTATTTTTTAACATTTTATGTATATTTTGCATACTATAATAAAATGTTTCATTTTTAGCATACAGTTTACATAGTGATAATGACTAATGTTTGTGTTTACTCTTTCCCATAATATTAAATGTTTGCTGTTGTTTGAAAAACATAAATGAAATGTATATAGTTAAGAAAATGTCCAGCTAATGCAAACAGGTTTGAAACTTTCAAATGTGTTTGTACTTTTTTCTGATTTAGAAAAAAAAGTTAAATTAAGATTATCTGGTACTAATAATAATTTAAAGATGTCAGAATAGTTTATATTTTGAAAGTCTGTTTTGATATTGTATTTATATTTATTATTTCTATCTTAAAATATAAACGGACTAAGATCAGAAAAGGAAACAGGATATTCAGATCCTTAAATATTAATAAACTTAAAAAAATTTACTCTAATCAATTCATTTATCAAAAGAGGACTAGCAAGTTAAATTCAAATAGCTATATGGTAATTTGCTCTTATAATTAAAAAAGAGGGGGTGACACTTCTATTGAGAAAAAATACATTAATGCTGAGATTTATTTTTTCTGACATTGAGGAAGCTGGGCTATTTGCTGTAATCAGTGCTGAATACAAGCATTAAGATTTCTAAGTTGGCAAATGATTAATGGAGTCCATATTTACTTGTATGTTTATTTATTTATTTTGTATCCCTTCTTGGCCTGGTCAGTCCCAATAAGCTAGTAGCTTCTTTTCAGGGAAGACCTGAGGTGGTCTTTATACTACCGGGGAAATTAAGCCAGAGCATCAGGGAACATCCCATCCTCGTTACAGCAGTCATAGTGTGTGCAGCTAATTAGTGTGAGCCTCCGTTCCATTCCTAATGTGGAGGTGGCTGGGAGAACAGTGCATAAATATGGCAACAGAAAGAAGTGGAGCTGAGACAAATGTTGGCTCTGTAGTGATGTTTTTTTCTATGAGAGAAGAAAATGTTCTGGTTGTTGAGAAAGGAGATTGGATGAAAGATTCTGAGGAAATTTTCCAAAAGGAGTTATTTGAAGGCTTGATGAGCATAGGAGAAATTATAATTACAGCCCTCCAGTCAGGAAGGTTGCAGGATGATATATTGGAAAATTTGTTGGAACAGAGGGAACTTCATGGGGTGAAATAATAAAGACATTAAGCAGCAGAGAAAGAAGGCAGAACAAGTAATTCTCAGAAATAGTAGGGGCACAAAAAGAAGCAGAAAAGCAGAATAAGAAAATGGAAGAATTAGAAAAGAAGGTGTCATAAGAATTCAATGTAAAGAAGAAATCAAGTTGAATAGGTATGAAATTTGGGACAAGATACTTGTGCCTTTAGGCATAAAGGCACAGGAGGTAACAGCATTTATTTTAATAAACAAAGAAACATGCTGTGACATTTTATTTGAGACTGCTGAGATTTTAGAAACTTTTCTAATGAAGTATGGAGAGAAAAAAAGGCATTTTTCCATGGAGAAATTATATAGTTAAGAAATTTTTTGAGAAATGCAGAGAAGATTTAACTTACAGTTTTAAACAGAGACTGAAAGAGAGACTGTTAAAAATATTTACTTAAGAACTATTGCAGTGAAGTAAAAGACATTTCAAATGTTTTTGATAATAGAGGACTTTGTGCAGATGCTTGGGACTGTAATGTGATTTTGAAAATGGAGAATGGTGAAACTATACATATGAAAACACCAAACACTTTATTGCAAAGCTTTCGGGTCTACACCCTTCATCAGTACAAGTCAATTAAATGCATTCAGTATTTAAATAGGAGATAAAAATAAACCACATGCTTCAGCCAACCTATCACACTAATTGACAATCAAAGCTTAAAGGAACTTTTCTAGTAAACATATTAATTTCCAAAAATATTAAAAATAAATATTACATACTTATATATTCTTCTAGACATTTACATAAGTAGATACGTACAATTATACCCACAATTATACATATAAAAATATAAAAATGTATACATATTTAAATACAAACACATATATACATATACATACACACTCTCATATACACACACACTCTCACTCACACACACACAAAAAAACACACACAAAAAATACATGCATACACACACACACACATATATATATATATATATATATATATAAATATATATATATATATATATGCACACATACATATACATATGTACATACATATATACACATACACATACACACATATATATACACACACTTATATATACATACATACACATATATACATTCTCTCACTCTCATCTATCATATTAAAAATCTAACTTATAGCTTCTCCCTTCGTCTTTTCATTAACACTGGTTTTAGACTAATCGCATTATTCAAGCCAGGGCTCATGTCCACCTGTAATCTAATGATCCATTCATATTCTTTTAATTCCAACAAATTATTCATATCACCTTTCCTTAAATTCATTTGCACTATATCTAATGCCCTAAATTTAAATTTATGCTGTTCAGCCTTATCTAAGATATGTTTACTCAAGGCATTTGTTACTATTTTCCTTCTTATTTCTGATTTATGCTCTATAATCCTCTCTTTCAACTTTCTAGTTGTCTTGCCTACATAAAATGATATGCGGGATGTACAGGTAGCTAAATAAACCACTTGCACTACATTGCAAGATGTCAAAACCTTAGAAACATAAACTTCTTTAGTTGTGGGGTGTTTAAAAATATTATCACCCTCATAAAGGTCATTGCAGCAGGAACAATTATAACATTTTCTTGTTCCTACTGCATGCTCAA